>NW_026131950.1:5000-27263 GCF_903995435.1 Acomys russatus
AGCTTTCCGCTTAGCTGATGAGAAAAGCCCCAGAATACAAGCGTCCCTGAGCAGAATGCATTTAAAACCCTGGCCTGCTTAGGGAGCAGCATAGTTATCCTAAGGCCCTATTTTAATTCTGTCTAGTACATTTTAAAGCAAGATCCAAACAAATGAAAAAAAAATTTTTTTATGTAACTGATTTTTGGAACAAAGTAGAAGTGTTTACAGGATGTCCAAATATCCAGCTGCTGACTAAGTGATATTTGCAATGTTGTCCAAGACACAATACAGACGTAAAGATGTGCAAATAGAAAAGCCTCCTGCAGATTGAGAAAGCTGTGCAGACGGAGCTGAGCCGGGTAAGCAGAAATTCTCAGAAATTGTGAGTCAAGGGCATCAAACATTTACTGTAGGTATTGCATAGGCACAAAAAGTTAACAGACTCTCTTCCGGTCCCAGGCACTGTGGGACATGGCCAAGTCCAAGGACCACACCACACACAACCAGTCCTGCAAATAGCACAAAAATGGCATCAAGAAACCCCAGTCATAAAGATACGAATTTCTGAAGGGGGTTGACCCCAAGTTCCTGAGGAACATGCGCGTTGCCGAGAAGCACAGCCAGAAAGGCCTGAAGCGGATGCAGGCAAACAACGCAGAGGCAATGAGTGCCGTGCAGAGGACGTTAAGGCCCTTGTGAAGCCTAAGGCCGTTAAGCCCAAGATGCCAAAGGGCCCCAGCCGCAAACTCAGCCGGCTCGCTTTCATCGCTCATCCCAAGTTTGGGAAGCAGATTCGAAGCTGCATGGCTAAGGGTTGTAGGCTCTGCCAACCACAGCCTAAGGTTCAAACCAAGGCAGAGGCCGCAGCCCCAGCTAAGGCCCAGGCTTCAGCCCAGTTTAGGCTCCTAAAGGTGCCCAGGCCCCTGTGAAGGCCCCATAGAAAAGGCTTCTGCCAATGTGAAGACAGATGGACTGGTGTGACACACCTACCCACACACATTTACAGATGACCAGTGTCCTATACTGTTTTTACAAATAAAGCTGAGACAAGATTAAAAAAAGAAAGAAAGAAAGAAAGAAAGAAAAAAAGAAAAAAGTTAACAGCCTCTCAGGACCAATGAAAAAATTTCAGAATCAACATATAAAAATCAATTACTTTTCCTACACACATGACAAACCCTTTGAGGGAGAACACAGGAAAAGCATGCCACTGATTATGATTCCAAAGAAAAACAAACATAAACGTAGGAAGAAACCCAACCAAGCAGGTAAAAAGCCTCTACTGTGGAACTAGAAAAAGATGCAGACATGCATGAAAACCCCTGAAGATTCCAAGCTAATGTGTGTCTGTGGACAGGGTGAAATAATAGCGTGAAACTGGCCACACAGACACGGCAACCAATGCCATGTAATTCCATTAAAATACCAATCACGCTCTCCACAGAACTTGGGCAGATTCAGAAGTCTCATATGGAAACAAAAAGAACCTCACTAGTCAAATAATTCAGAGCAAAGAGAACAATATCCGAGTCATACATACACATGTACGTACAACATAAAATAACTCTTTTTTTTTTTTGAGACAAGGTTTCTTTGTGTAGCCTTGGCTGTCCTGGACTCGCTTTGTAGACCAGGCTGGCCTCGAACTCACAGCTAGCCACCTGCCTCTGCCTCCCAAGCGCTGGGATTAAAGGCCTGCACTACCACGCCTTGCATAAAATAGATCTTAAAAAAACGAAAGCAAACATTCTGCACTGCAAAATGAAATGAAATCGCATCAAGTCAGAGCATCAAGGAGTTGAAAAAAGTTCAAGAAAACTCAGGCACTTATCAATGGAGTTTTCAAAACTGGGATGAGAAGCAGAAATTATAATTATAGAAATAACGACCAGGATTTTCCCCATATATGATAGAAAATTCACATCTATAATCTCAAGCAGCTCAACAAATCCTAAGTACCAGAAACACAAGAAGGACACTGTACCACACAGTCATGATGCTGGACAAATGAGCAAAGAGACTAAAAAATCAAAGGCAGCAGGAAGGGAGAAGGCACACGTGCCCAGCGGAAGCAAAGGCTACGGTAGACCTGCTGCAGGGAGCCATCGGAACACACACACACAGTGCAATATAGCTTGAAGATAAGTTTACAAAATGACAATCCAACCAATACACAGAAAAGAACAGGGGCACAATCCAACATATGCTTCTTCATCAAAACTCTCTGCACACAGAGGATGTAGCGAGCAATGTTTTTCCTAAACGAAGAAACAGCGGCCTCAATAAAGCCGCAGCTAGGACTTGAATTAGCAAAGGCAAAAATGCTTCCTGGTAAGATAGAGAACGAGCTACTGGCTGTGTCATTTCCATTTGATTTAATACTAGAATCTCATCCAGGGCTATTAAGAAATGAAAATTCTATCTGGAATTGACTCTTTCATCTCTTCATTTTGTAAAGAAAATGATAAACGGATTATGATACTAATATGGAAATAATGGAGCAGTCTTAACGTAGTCAACACAACTTTGAAAAAAAGGAAAAGCATCACACGGCTAAGGCGTTCTTAATTTAAGAGTTCTTAATAAGGGTTCGGCCCATCACGCTCCATCGTCCTGAGTATAAACAGACAAACAGAAGAGAACAAAGAGTCCTGAAACACAGCCACCCACACATGCAGAGCTGAATTTCATCAAAAAGTAAGGAAGCAATTTAGCTGAGAACAAACAATGCTTTCAAAATAACAAATACTCAACTATTCATAGGTATAATGTATAGCATACTAAATCTTACTTAAATATGCACCAAGGTCTAAATGTAAAGCTCTAAAGCATGTGCAACTAAAAAAATGTCAAACTCTGTAAAAATGCCAAAATGTTTGAGTAGGCACTTAATCGAAGAGGAGACACAGCATATAAGCACAGCAATGCTTACACTTCTTAGTCATTAAAGAGACACGGAACAAAACCTACATAAGATGCCACAGTATACAAGGCAGAATGCTAAGACTGAGAAGATTTGAGACTTAGCATTAACAAGTTGGAAGTTTGGGTTAGACCTGGCGTGCCATAGGAGATAAATGTAAAATACTGCACAGCCATAAAAAGACAAGAACTAGCAATGCATTGTGAAATTCAAAACATGTCTACCAAAACAAATGAAACTCTATGGAAGAAAGGCACATACCCCATGATTCTAGCTATGGAAAATGTAGAAAATGGGAAAGCAGACTGGTTTCTAGTCAGCACAAAGAGAGGCAGGGGGAGAGACATTTGTGGGGTGTGACAACTCTTTTAGGAGTAAGAGGCAAGCTGGCCGTCTTGTCTGAGGTGACCATTTTACAGAAACAGGCATATAGCAAAACTTAACTATTCACCTACATGGAGATTCAGTCTGTCAATGATGTCTCAATCAAGGTATTTTTTAAATGGTTTGTCTATGTGGCTCCCACCAAGGATCTGGAGGCTTTAGCTGCGTCCTGTCTGCATGATGCTATAGCAATTTAGGTGCCTCGGTCCTGAATTCTTTGCTCTCGTTAATGGCTGGTTTCCATCTTTCTCCCTCTGCTGCCCTTAACCGGCTTTATTCATTTACTTGATTCTAGTAGAATCTCAATTTGTAACTACCCATTGATTTCTTGTCTTCTGTTTAAAAAGAGTTAGCGATTAGCCTGCCCGTGCCTCTGAAAAGAGACACCATCCAAACCTCTTTGCTCATTTCATACTTACACAATCCCAAATGATTCTCTAAACTAATTTTTTAATCTTTTTATCATTGGTCTATAGTCAAACAAATAACAATAGCAAAACCCCACACCTCGCTTGTTAAATACTTATGCAGATCCAAGACTGCTCATTTAGCATGTAAAGGAGATAGCACAGACTTAACTCCTTAGGGGCTTACTACCAGACAATAACTAGAAATCATTTCTCTTTTTTTTCCCCACAGGAAGAGTTATAGAAAGAAAAGAATCCTGGAGAGAAAAATGATTTTTTTTTTTTTTTTTGCTGTTAGGTGCAAGATGTAAGAGTTTATAAATAAATGTCCTCATAGACAGTGAAAAGTCATAAAGTTATCATCAGCCATTTCCTCTGAGTGGTCTAGTCTAATTTCCACCACGATGGATGGGCCAGGTGGCGCCCCAAAGATTTCTTCTGCCAGTAGTCACAAATCCTCACGTGTAGTACAGTGTTTGCCTGTGGATTCCTACCTCTGAGCACTCACATCCCAAGTCACAGACTACACAGCAAACCTGCTCCTACTTCCTTCAGTTTTGCCTCATCCGTACATCGTGAGGCACACACCTTCACGTGCTTTTCCAGAGTAAACAGAGCATTGCATAGCATTAAGTTTAAAATTCTAGACTCCCCTTTCAACATTTCTGTGTGAGACTGAAACCTAACGATGACTTCTTTAGTCTTCGTGAACTGCTTAAACTCATTTGCAAACAGTCTTGTCTCTGAGATAGCTTTATGGCATCTACTTACAAGTAAAACTGCTCATCCCACACTGGATTCAAGTTTCCAAAGATGGTTTTTGTTCTTCTTTTATTTTTGCCGACTTGAACCGTCACATACGGGTCGCTGGACCCCGTTTTGTCTTTCGCCTGCAAGCCTTGTGCAGAAACCACTGAAATGAATCAGAAAGAAAGGCTTTAGTATGACGGTGCTTCCAGAAACAAAGCCATTAGAGAGAATATTTTCTGTCTTTTTGCCCTGGGTCTGTAGACTCATCCTTGACACCATCTTTCTCGCAGCCCACTGAACTCCATAAACACCGATGACAGAGCATGCGCACTGACCCCCACATCTCCCCTTGTGCTTCCTCCTGCTGAGCACTACCCACTGTGTGTGCCTACCACTTTCCCTTTGTCCATCTCTTGATGGACATGTAGGCTGAGTCAGTCCCTTAGCTGGTGTGACCTGTGTTGGAGTTGAGCACAGGAGTAGGGCCATTTACTTAAGATAGCGGCTTTGCCTCTGGGGCATATACTCCATAGTGAAACCCCTGGAGCATGTGGCAATTCCATTTTGAATATTTTACAGGACTCTCTTGTTACATAATAATGGTATTAATTTACACCCGTCTCAGCACTATGCTGGGCTCCTTTCTGTCTGCATTCCGACGCACACTTATTTTTTTGTATGTTTGGATGATAAGTATTCCAATGTGCTTGAGGAAGTAGCTCACTGTGTTTGAGATCTACATTTCCATAATAATCAGTGATTTTGAACAACTGTGTATGTTCTGTTGGCTGCGTATAATTCTCATTTTGATCAATGTTGACTCAAGTTTTTCATTAACTTATTAATAGAAATTCATAACAAAATACTGCCACTTCCCACATCATGACCTTGGAAGACATTGCATTAAGTGAAAGGACCTGATACAAAATGGCGTCAGTCCTAGAATAAGAAAGATTACTACTACAACACTGTGGGCAAGAAGCTATTGAAGTCCTAGGGAAAGATAACATGGTGTGTGTGTGTGCACGCATGTGCATGTGCGTGTACGCATGTGCGTGCATGTGTGTGTGTGTGTGTGTGTGTGTGTGTGTGTGTGTGTGAGAGAGAGAGAGAGAGAGAGAGAGAAGAGGGGAACATAAGAGTTTATCTTATGCTTTGGTAGGAGGAACATATTTCAAGAGACATATCACACATCAAAGTGACTACAGCAAATGCCATGTGCTACATTCTTAAAACACAGAATGACTGTCGTGAGCTTTTAGAGGAAAACTCAAATGTATGTGATTTAAAAATTTAATAGGTTGGGTATGAGTATAGATCATCTTAATGCAATAAAGAAAGTATCTTTGTTCTATTGTGTAATAAAATGAAAGTTAAGATTGGGCTGTGTTTCCGGTATTGCATATTTTATGTATATGGCCATTTTACCTGCATTCATGTATGTACGGCACATGTATGCAGTGCTTGTGGAGGTGAGAAAAAGGCATCATATCCCTTGAGTGGTTACCCTAATATACCATGTAGGTAGTGGGAACTACAAGCAGGTCCTCTGAAAGAAGAATAAGTGCTCCAATGTGTATGTTAATATCATTCAAAGGGCCAACCACAGAGTTTTAACTTTAAGAATTTAAACCATTACTGGTCTTTCCTTAAGGCTCAGGGAGACAAGGATATAATTACCAAAATGATTCTTTTTAAAGCAATACACTAACAGTGAAACTCAATGATGAGATTATTGACCCTGCTGTCAAAATTCACTAGCAGGCAACAGAAAAGCTAGCTAACTTTGAAACATTTAGGATAATAATGAGTAAATAACAGAATGCAGACTGAAATTATTCTAATTTCCTTGTATATAGTTGAGAACATTGAATAGGTAGATTTGTCAATATTGACAAGATTTTTAAAACTGTATTTTATTTATAATTTTTTTTATTAATGATGATTCCCAAGACACATTAAAAACCTCTTTATGGAATAACACACTTAAAAACCATATTCTACCTGTAATGGTTATTTTTGCTGACCACTTAGATGTTCCATCCAGAACACTCTGCTTGGCAGCCTTTGTGTACTGCACAAAATCCTCTTTGGAGATCTGGAACATTTCCTGAATGACTTCAAACACCTCTGGCCTGTTTCTCTCCCGGATCTTCATCCTTTCTTTCATGGCTGTGATGATGGTCTGGGTCTTGTCCTCAGCACCATGCTTAGAGCTCTTCTCTGCTGCTCCTGCAATGGAAAAGCAGTGCTGTTTGACCTTACAGGACGTGATGGTTCAAAGGGAGATGCATGAGTGTCAAAGATTTTTGTTTAGAGGAGCTGGGAGGACTTTTCTGTTAAACATCAGGAGACTGAGTCACCGCACCCAGAGCAATTAGTCCTTATTAGCATAATTTGTAAAAGAGTAGAAGTCAATCACCCATATGACCACAACACCAGAAAAAATAAGGAGTTCTATAAGTATTTGATTTGAATTAAAAAAAAAAAAAACCAAAAACTTAAAAGCAACATGAAGGATGTATACCATCAGTCAGGGTGTATGTATTCAATGACTGTAAGCAAAGTTGAAAACTGGATTGGACACAAGTAGCACATTTCTCTGGGAATCAATAATCCAGAGCTCATTCAACTTATTCTCAGTGGGAGGAGCAATAATGAAATGTTGAGTTCTCTTCTACATTAAAAGAATTCCATTCTACACATTACGTAGCAAAACATAGTGCAAAATTCACCTGAAGTTCTTCTTTGCAAAAACCATTTGGACACCACTAGTTTGTGTGATGTGCACCTAGCAGGCAGCACAGGTAAAGCCCCACCAACATAGTCAAGGTATCAAATGGGCTGAATTTCACTTTCAACTCAAACCCTTTAGATTTATAGGACGCATTTGTTTGTTTAGCGATTGTCATCAGCTTCCTGGATATTCTGTGTTTTACATATGCTCCTGGCTATGGAACATTCCCCAACACCACATCAGTGGCCCTTAACTTCCCCATCCACACAGGTATCCTCACTGCTATGTGTAGCCTCCTGGGATGTGAGTGTGCACATGTGTGCACATGCCTGTGTCGTGGCACACATGGGCCTATCAAGAGTCTGTTCACTCCTTTTAGCATGTGGGCCCTGGGAATTGAACTCACCCTGGCACTGTTGGTAGAAAAGCACAGTTTATCTGCTCTGCCATCTCACCCACCAGCTCTCACATCATATTTAAATGGGAAGATTTAAAAAAAAAAAAAAAAGGACAATACAGGAGGTAAACTTTAAACCCCTTCCCAGATCTAGCCAATGGTCAGAATATTCTCCACAGTTGAGTGGAGAGTGTGATACGACTTTCTCACGTACTCTGGTGCCTCACATTTGACCATGTCCCCTGGAGGGGGAGACCTGGTGGCACTCAGAGGAAGGACAGCAAGTAGCCAAGAAGAGACTTGATACCCTATGAGAATATAGAGGGGGACGTAATCTCCCTCAGGAACAGTCATAGGGGAGGGGAATAATGGGAAAATGGGGGGGGGGAGGAATGGGAGGATACAAGGGATGGGATAAACATTGAGATGTAACAAGAATAAATTAATTAAAAAAAAAAAAGAATGACTCTCATGTTAAAAGCATTGTAAATACCCTACTCATCTGTTAAAGCATACCCCATAACAGCTGTGTATCTGTAAATTATGTGTCATTAAGTAATTAAGCATGTTTGCAATTTACCAGTAGCAGCTTGACTACAGAGTACCTAATACTTACTCAGTGAGATGGAGTTAGGTTAGCCTGTGTGGCTCTCCTACCTAACAGAGCTGGCTTCAAGTATTAGAATGCCCTTTAAATGTCAAAGATGGGTAGAAAATACCTGCAAGATCCAAAGTGTCTGGAGAACGTTGCTTAGCGAGAGTCGCACTAAGATGTTTGGAGGGTTAGAAGCAGCATGAAGATGCTCACTTCCCACCCTCACACCCTCGTGGCCACTGGCTAGCACAGAGGCTCTACAAAGTGTCCTCCAGTCCTATGGTACCAAGTGGCCAGGACTTAGGCCTTAAAACTCAGGAGGCGAGGCGTCCAGCTGAGTGTTATTGACAGGGTAGCTGCTCACAGAGGCAACAGCTATAGGATTTAAAGCTTACATGTCAAGAGACTGCTTACCCCGAAGAACCAACCCTCTGACAACAGGCTTTAAAATCTCTCACTTCTTTTGGTGTTGTAGTTGTGTTTCTGCTTGAATATGTATGGACCAGCCAGATCTGTGAGCTGAGGTTGCCAATTTAGGGAGGGAAGGCTAACCGACACTTGAGTTTAAGGCCCTTATCTGTCATTTCCAGAGAAGATGCATAAGCTGTGAAATTCTTCTGTGTTTGCATTTTGTTTCTGAAGAGCGTTCGTTGATCAGAGTTTCAGACATGAATTCATAATTAACTCAGCGGATGAACTGTGAGGCCTTTCTATTGCTCTATTGTTCATCAAACCCACATCTTAATTTCCCAATCAGACCGTTTTTTTTTTAAATTGCTGCAATTTGTCACAAATTTTGTCCTTTGGGCTCATTCTGTTTATTTCAAAGTAATCAGTGATAACTGCAAATAAGCATTTATGTAAGTTGTTCAAAGCACCCTGGTAGCTTCCTAAGACACTGGTGATCAAGAGTGGCTGAGATCAGAGGAGACGCACTGCTGCGAACCTCCCTGTCGCGTATGGCGTGCTGCCCAGACGCAGCCTCCCTCGCCCATCTGAAACCACTCGATGGCCAGACTGGGCAGTGCAGTCACACACAACAGAACAGGTAGAGAATTTGGCTTCGATAGAAAACAGTGTTCTCTAGTCAGTGAAAATTCAGTCTAACACAGAAGGGAACACATTCCACACAGGGAAATGTGTTCCTTCCTATGTAATTTCACAGGACTATCAACCAGAACCTCTTGTTTTCTTTATCTTTTCTAACTTATTATTTGGATGATGTAGGTCTTCATGTGAAATTCATTAGCCTTCTGTTTCACAACCTTAGTATTTTTCCAAATAAGTGGGTCTGCCTGCTTCTCTCTTTCACTGCTTCTTTCACCTCTATTTATGTATGTATTCTGCATGTTTGTATATTTATTTATATTTATGTACATATAAACCTCCAACATTCTCCTTTGTCCCTAGCCCCACTCCTTGCTTCTTTGCTCCACAGGTGTTCTAATGCCTCTGCACTCTTTAGGTCTCCTGCTGCAATCTGTTACTGCCTAGCCTCAGGACACACCTTCATTTTTCTCCTTAATGGAAAATATAGTCTTCTCCAGTCTAACAATCCCGCTTTCTGTCCTTAAGCACAGAAAACAAGCAGAGGGCAGGTGCCATTTGTGTCACTAGCGCCTCCATGTGATACAAGCACTGCAAACTTATAAACACTCAAAGGCTCCCTGTGTTTAACACTTAAAATGACCCACTTACCTGTGTGTCTGTCTGTCTTTCTGGCTGGTAGAGCCATGCTCTGTTGTGTATAGCCTACTAGCTGGCACACTGTTTAGAAAACAGCATGTGCCAAATAGACATAGATGCCAAACTAGATCTTGAAGGAATTAAAGGTAAAAAGCCAATCACAGTCCATTGACTGAGTCATCTGCTTTGTGCAGACTGTGCCACGGACCATAATCCTGGAGGGAGTACTTTCCTCAACGCACAATAATTAAAGTGCTGAAGAATAGAGTTATAAAGGAAAAAAAAAAAAAAAACACGTGGCCCTTGGCTTCAGATTTGGAATTCATAGAAAACAAAGGCTGCTGTGACTGTCACCAGAAAGCTGAGCCTGCCAGACCAGGACTAGCTTGATCTGTACAGCACATGCCTCTCAGTCAAACCAATAGGAGGGCGTGTACCCAGCTACACACGGAAGGATCACGTGGCCATAGGTGAGAGCGCACGGAGTTAGCAATGTTTAGGGTAAAGGAGACTGCCTGCGGCAAGCCCCCACCTACCAGTCCCTAGCTAATGTGTTCTGGATGCTTGCAGTTCCCTTAATGTTGGAACTGAAACCTCCTCAGCAAAGTCACAGGGCCCGATGGCGGGCGTTCAGGAGAATAGGAGGGCACTGAGAGCACAGCCCTGACGACTGATGCTTAGCGTCCTTATCAGAGAAGACCAAGGGGTCCCTTCTCCACTTAACCCTGTGGAGCACGGAAAATCAATAGCTGGCCGTGGGGTGAATATTGCAGGTTACTGGGGCGGGGCGGGGGTGTGATGCAGTGAGAAGGGAAGTTCTGCCATGCAGCATCTACCTAGTTTAGGGTAATTTGCTATAGAGTTCCAAAATGGACCAGAGCACCAGCCTTTTGCATGTGAATTTTTCTCTCCTCCCCTCTACTAACCTCCCCTTCCCTTCTCTTCCCTCCCATGCCCTACCACCTCCTCTCCTCTCCCTTTCTCCCACTTCACTCCCCACTCTTTTCCTCCCCTCCTCTTCCTCCTCTTCCTCCCCCCTCTCCTTTCTCTCTTCCTCTATTCTTCCCTTTCTTTTCAGACAGGGTCTCGTTTCATGCCGACCTTGGATTTGCCATGCAGTGGCTCATGTTCTTGAACTTTCTCTGCATCCCAAGTGCTGGTGGGCAGGGAATGCTATGTTTGGTTTTATGAAGTGCATGACACTCTACCCCGGGGCTTCCTTACTGCTGAGCAAGTGCCGTGTCAACTGATCCTCACTTCAACCCCCATAGTTACTTCTTCACCCTAAGTCATAGCTGCCTCCTCCATAGGCAAAGGGGAATGATGGAAATATCTCCTCCTAGGAGGTTAGGTGAGGGCTGAACTCAAGAATAATGCAAAATGGCCGGGCATGGTGGCACACGCCTTTAGTCCTAGCACTCGGGAGGCAGAGGCAGGCAGATCGCTGTGAGTTCAAGGCCAGCCTGGTCTACAAATTGAGTCTAGGACAGCCAAGGCTACACAGAGAAACCCTGTCTCAAAAAACCAAAAAAAAAAAAAAAAAAAAAAAAAAGAATAATGCAAAATGACAGCTATCCTCATCTACTACTGATTAAATGTGGGATTTAAAGAAGCCAACCAGGCAAAGATCAGAGCCATCTATGAGCATATTTCATCCTAACAAGGAATTACAGGACTTTGCGCTCACACCATCATTACTGTGAAGCATCCATTAACAGGGTCACGCCCAGTACCTGCCAAAGGCTGCTGTCTCCAAAGCTACTAGCCAGCTGGGGTCAATACAGTGCTTAAAGATGAAAGACATTAAAGTTCAAAGAATCTGGGGGTTTTAGTTAGCATGCTAACTTGCTTCTAG
Source organism: Acomys russatus (assembly GCF_903995435.1). NCBI lineage: Eukaryota > Metazoa > Chordata > Mammalia > Rodentia > Muridae > Acomys > Acomys russatus. The sequence continues at coordinate 16,717 of NW_026131950.1, forward strand.
ATACCCAAAAACCCTTACAAGTGCTTGAGGTTATCAGACCTGGTGGTGGTGGGTTAGCATCTAGGGAGAACACACAGATGGATGTCAGGGTTGAGGCATCTGAGTGCTGCTTTTGCTGTCTAGCAGTTTGTAGCATAGAAACGTGCCTCTCCCTGTGACATCATGTGGGTGGTCCTCTTTGGATGCCTGTTTTCTTTCCGGGAATCATGTAGGTGGGCACAGAGTTGACGTCTCCCCACCCTCCCCATTAGTGGCTTTACATCTGAGATAACCCCAGCCCTCCTGCTTTCATATGCCTTCAGTCTCTCCATGGAACAGACCTGCGACTCCCCCAGAGGCCACCTCCTCCTTGGAGACTTGAAGCTGATAATCCACAGTTCTTGAAAACAAAGGCCCTATAACTGGAGGCACTGTGGTGCGGTGTGATGAAGAATCTCTCCCACCTCTGTAGGTGGCTCTGTGATAAAAATGAGGGCATGTGGGCAGGGGGCCCTCTCCTGAGGAACTGCCACCTTCTACAGAAGTGACTTGACTGTCAGTGTATCTGCCCCCAAGGGAAGCCAAACTCTAACCACTCCCTCCACTCTGCCTCTGCATGTGCCATCTCCTCTGCAGTTAAGCATCCTGATCAGCAAATGCAGTCGCCTAGGAGGAGTTTGGGAAATGTGTTCACTAAAGATAAATTAAAAATAGAACAAAAATAAGTAAAATAAAATAAAAATCAGGACAAGTTCTTGCATCTCATCGGTAATTTCTGGGATTTCCCAATTAGGGTAACAAAAATATCTTAACGGTTTAAGGGAACAAATCAATAATTTTAAAATGTGCTCAATTTTTCAAATATGCCAAGGGAAACTTAAGAGAGAGATTAAAGAAGGAAAGGTAATCCCAGCACCCAGGGCATGGAGGCAGGAGGATCTCTGCGAGTTCAAGGCCAGCCTGGTTTACAATCAAATCCAGGACAGCTAAGGCTACACAAAGAAACCCTCTCTTGAAAAAGAAAGATGTTTGTTTGTTTGTTTGTTTTATCACATTTAGTTTCTTCATATCCTATTCAGAAATGAAAGGAACACATGAACACATGAAAAACTTTAAACGGCTCCATGCTCAGCAAAGCACAGGGATACAGGTGCGGGGCAGGATTGACGAGAAATAATTTTCCTTCATCCCAGCTCTATCCAGCACACAGGCAGCCACCGTGGCTGGAACAGCACTGGAGGTGGCACTGGAAGGGAAGCCAGCTGGGCCCACTGCCCACTTAGTCTTTGTGATGTCTGCTTAGAGCTGGGGTGAGGTTAGACTACTATAAACCAGAAAATGAAAGCTTGTGAGATTTATTGATTTTTCTTCAGGGGAATAGGTTTTCCATCTAAAGTTTTTCTCAACCTTGCCACCTGTTCTTTTTGCCTGAACTCTCTCCTACGTCCTAGGACAAATTCAATAACATATGATTCTCCATGGAAACTTTCACGTGTCTTAATATTGATATTTTCCTCACTAAAAAATAGTGTCATGACTGTGCTGTGAGCATGACTTTACTTCTGTTTGACTTTTCCCCTCCTACTTTAAGAGAGTTGGATGAGCTATATTTTTTTTTGTGGAGGAAGTAAAGATTATTAATACTAAGTAATTTTCATATAAACTATTCATAAATGTTGGTCATTAATTAGTGTTTAAAAGCATAAAGATTACCATTTTGTTTTGAATTATCTATTACAGAAAGAGCTGAGGTTATGTCCATCCGTGTAAGTTCCAATCAGACAAGCTTCAATAAGTTGTCAAATTGTTCATGTACACATGTGAGTGTGTATAGGGTGTGGGGATGGATGGGAAGATACAGACAGACAGACAGACAGAGACAGGGATAGACAGACAGAGATATGAGAGAGAGAGAGAGAAAGAGAGAGAGAGAGAAAGAGAGAGAGAGAGAAAGAGAGAGAGAGAGAGAAAGAGAGAGAAGCTTTGGATGGTAGCTGGAGTTGAGAGCAGGCATTATTAACTTTCTTTTATGTGAGGAATGAGGTTAGGAGGTTTTAAGTGGGATGTCTATATAACTCTCTTCAAGGATCCTAGTGCTCCCAGAAAAAGGAGAAAAATAAGAGCACAAGAGCTGGGAGGACGTGGAGGAGTGCTGTTGAACCTTGCTTCAGAACACGACACAGTTGTTGCATTCACAGAATTCCAGCAGCTGTGGTTACCTGCACAAGACATGCTCTGGATTGGCATAAATACTCCTACCTGGATCAGGAAGAGCCTTACAAGTCAGTAACCTTATATGAAGAACTATTGGTAGCTAAGGTGTGTGTGTGTGTGTGTGTGTGTGTGTGTGTGTGTGTGTGTGTGTGTGTTGGGGGGATTAGTTATCACTTATTTTCTTCAGTGGTGTAGCTACTGGTCAGTTGCCTATGGCCTATGCCTATGCCTATGGTCCCATACTTATTCAAGCAGCTGTAATTAATCTCACTGGTTACACACACACACACACACACACACACACACACACACACACACACACAGTAGGAGGGGACAATTTGGTAAGAAGCAATTCAGAGGGAGGGGAAGGAATAAGAGATAGTAATCGGGGCAAACAGGATCAAAGTACACTGTGTGTGCATCTATGAAAGTGGCAAAGCATCACTTAATTCACACGAAATTATAGTGGCAGGAGAGTTGGAGGTCAGACCTTTTAAATGGAGTCTCTCAGCATGCACCGTGTGTGCTTCAGGGTTGCTTCGCCTCAGGTGTTCTGTGGGCACACTTTCCTTCCCGTGCCCTCTCCTACGGCTGACCAGAGCATGTAAAGGTTGCCCTCTACTCATCTAGGTATTTAATGGACTAATTATTGGGCCAAGGTAACTCAACTGCTGATTCCACTGTTACCCAAACTGATTTTTCTCCTTAGTTCATTGTATCTCCTTGTGTTGTTGAAAACTCAGCATGAGTGTAGGTGAAACAAGAGCTGGTGGTGTGAGGGGCCAACTACTGGGCTGGGTGTGCATGCCAAGCCACGAGGACTCATAGAGAGACCCCTGGAAAACCCAGGACAGCACAGCATAGATGCCTACGCAGACTGGCATCGAGAGAAAGGCACAAAAGTGCCAAGAATCAGGTTCAGGGGCTCTAGTTAGAACGTTTGGCCAATTTTACACATTTATCTGAAAGTTAGAAAGAACACTAGTGTGTGCGTTCAGACCTGGCTTCTGGTTGAAACCCTTCCTGAAATAATCATTTAGCTTTTGACAGGACACCAGACCCTCTGAGATCAACAGTCCACTCAGCTCTTCTATCTATTGGTCTAGTGTCTCCGACTGTGTGTGGTTATACAGAGAGATGCTCAATCCTTATCTATTTCTATTTTATGTGTATGAGTGTTTGGCCACTGCTTATATTCACCAAGCCATCCCCTAGTGCCTCCTCTCCTGCCTGGCTACTTTTCACTGTAGTTTTTATGCCTTTATCCATTGTTTATCCCACATTTATTAAGCATCTCTAGAGCTTACACAAGTGCTAAGTATAGAGAAGTAAATAGTGTTTACTTTCTTCCAAGAGAAAATCCTCTACCCATGGGGGATGCTCAATATATTCAACCTATTTGAGTGTCTCAAAATATCGTGGTTGTGGACGTTGGGCATGAGACCACAGAGGGAGAGGAATCAATATCCAATTTGCAAACAACAGAAATAGCCAGATCTTATTAATGCTTGAGTTTAAATGGGGTTGCATCAGGACACAGAAGCATGGCACAGCCTCAGTGGAGGAGACAGAGGGCACATTTCACAAGGCCTGCTTGCTGAACACTTGGTGACAGACTCTCTGGCGTTGTGGGAATTAATATAGGCTAAAACACATCTTTTGTTGGACTCTGGGGCTTAGTTAGTTTCGGATCTAACATGTTTGTTGTTTCTATATTTGTATGAGTGAGACCTCAGTGAAAGGTTTTCTGCACTGTGAGGACAGTCAAAGAAGATATTGTGAGCCAAGCATGATGGCTCACACTTGTCACCTCGGCACTTGGGAGGCTTGTGTTTGCATCTGCAAATACAAACCAACACCAACTTCCTGGTCAAAATAACAAAGAGACATTTCTAAAGAAGAGGTCATCAATTTCGGAGGGAGATTTCTTTTTCAAAATTTCTTGTTAGTTCTTAAGAAAAGCTGCGAGGCAAAACAGAACACACACACACACAACACACACACACACACACACACACACACACACACACACACACAGAACTTCATTCTGCTCAGTGTGGAAATGTTGATTTTATGGAAAAAGGACTAGTAAGGAAAATGTTGTCCCCTCCTGGATTATTATATGGCACTTTCCTGTCCTCCTCACTTCTCTAACTTACATGTAAGTATGTAAGTGCATCTTTTTTTTTTTAAATAGAAGTGAAAGTGTTTTTATTAGCTCACAGTCTCAGGTTACAACCCAATACATCACAGAAGGGAAGTCACATCACATTCAGTCAAGAGCAGAGAGAAACGAATACACACACACATGTCCTCTTCTTTGCTTGAGAATGTTAAACTAAATTTATACAATCTACCAGCTCTTGGCTTCCAGCCTAGGGAATGGTGCTGCCTATTATGGGCTGGCTTTTCCCACACCAATTACCACAGAAGTATACACAATACAGATAGCTTTAATTATGAGCTTGATACAACCGAGAATGTCCTGGGAAGACAGTGTCAACAACACATTATCCATGGGGCCTTAGGGCATGTCTATGGGGCATTGTCTTAATTAATTTAAGTTCATCTTAATGAATAACCTCAATGAAAGTTTTTTAATTATATTATTTACGCAATATAAAAATAAGAAATGCCGGTTTAAGGACATAGAAATAGAACATGGAAATATTCCTAGGGTTTAATGGATGTGGGAATCTTTACTCTGAAAGACTGAAAAACGAAACAAGTCCATTTCTTAGGCATGATCTCAGTCACCTTATTATTTTTTTTTTTCTCTCTAAGAGATTCGTGACATTTGTTTTATGTGGCAAAATACTTTTTATATCTGTTAGTGTTCTATTGTTCTCAGCTATGAACATGCTTGTTTACAATTTGTTTTAAGCACAAGGATTAAATTTTAAAGATTTTACTTTTTTATTTGTGTGTGTGTGTGTGTGTGTGTGTGTGTGTGTGTGTGTGTGTGTGCAATGCCCATGGGAAGCCAGAGGGGGAGTGGATCCCTTGGCGCTGGAGTTACAGATGGTTATGAGCCACCCCAATGTGAAATTCTGGGAGCCAAACTCAGGGACTTCTGGAAAAGCATGCATGTCCTTAACGCTGAGCATCTCTCCACCCCCTAAATTAGATTTTAATTAGATAATGCAATTTGTAATTAAGTTGAATGAATAATATTGAGTCACCCCCTCTTCTAAGGATCATTCCTAATCATACATTTTTCAAAGAAGGAGTTGTGCCTGAGAATGCACACCTTTTCACCTCAGCACACAGGATATAGAGATGGAAGAATCAAGAACTCAAGGTGATTCTCACCTACTTGGTGATCTAAGGTCAGCCTGAGTCACAAGAGATTCTGCCTCAAGGTTTAGAAGTAAGGGGATAGATGGGTGGGAAACTGAATATTTTGTCAAAATATAGATTGTTTATCCTTTGTTTTGGTCTGATCTGATTGTGTTGGGGGAATGTTACTATGCATAAACACGAGAGAGCTCTATGTACGTTACTGACCACAGCTGGCCAACTCTCACCAACGTCTCATGCTTTCCTTTGCCTCACTCAATTCCAGGCAGTCCACGAGCCTTAACCCGACTTCATTGTATAAAAGACAGAGAGAGGGAGAGAGAATATGCTGCTAGAAGGCAGTGTGTTGCAAACCAGCACTCACATATAAGTAGATTTCATTGATGAAGTTTTTCAAAGAGATTTCCTGAATAATGTTCAGGGGCATAGAGTGAACTTATACATAGCGTTTCTGGATCTGCTATCAGATAAATAATTTTAAACAACAAAAATTTAAGATAAATTGCAATAAAAAGAATAGTGAGTTGTGTCTATTCAGAAGAATCAAAGCATAAAGACCTTGCCAACACATGGCCTACAGTATACTAGAGTTAACACAGACATGAAGCCTTTTCAATAAATCTCTGAAGTAAAATTTATTAGCCATACTCATTCACTTCAAGGAAACAAATTCGTGTGGAACTAAGAAAACACCATATGGGTCATATGCCTAGTTGCATCTGCCTTTAACATTTAGGCCCAATCTTAGCATCCATGCAGACGATGTGCAGAAGGACGCCCCTGTCAAGACGTAAAAAGTATAATTGGAAAAGCATCCCATAGCTCTAGTTTCAGAGGTGCGTCCTGACTGCAGTTTGAGTAACATTATATATGGTCACAATCACATTAGCAGAGCAGACTGGAGGTCACTTTGAGGTTGCACACTTACTGAGGATGCACTTTCAGCCAGAGGACTCCTTCTGAGGAGTCTAGTGGTGTCTAGCTCCTAGTTCAATCCTATGGGGGTGCCCTGGTTGGTTTCTATTGTCTGCTCGACACAATCTAAAGTCACCTGAGAAAAGGAAATGTCCGCTGAAGAATGGCATCAATCATATTGGCCAATGGACATACTTGAGAGGGACTGTGTTAATTGTTAAGGAGTGTGGGCACACCCAGTCCACTTTGGGGTGGGCATAGTTCCCTAGGCAGGTAGTCCTAGGCTTTCTAGGAAAGATAAGATAGCTAAGCATACTCCAAAGGGTGAGCCGATAAGCAACATTCCTCTTTGTTTTCTGCTTCAATTCTTACTTGAGTTCCCATCCTGATTTCCCTTAATAGTAGGCTGTGATCTGTAGGATGAAATGAACCTTTTATTCTTCTTGTTTGGTCAAATTGCTATTACGACAAGAGAGAGGTGAAAAGGAACAGTGGCTATATTATCAACTCTATGGCTGGATGAGCCATCAGCGCCTCATTTTTTTTTATAGGTGGTAGGAGAAAGCACATAGAGTATATTGATAAAACAGGCTGTGGAGATCTGTCATGAAGACCCATGGTGGGTTCTACAGCCTGCGCACTCACGTTGCAGACAGTCGGCGTTGAGGAGGTCCTGACACTTCTCGTGACATTTCACCCCACACTCCAGACACTTCATGCCTTGCCTTGCGATGCCCCACAGCAGCCCTTCACATTCGTAACAGTAGGTGGGCGTGGTAGCTGTCCAGACCTCAAAGTTGTGTGGGGTTGTGGAAGAAATGGGTAGATCAGCGCCTGCAAGGTCTTCTTGAAGACGTGCATTTTCTGTGAGGATGAGAGGGACAAGGTAGAACAAGTCAGTGGATTTGGGAAAATTTAACACAAAATGGACCATTTTGTCATTTTCCACTGAAATTGCCATTTTCAGAGAGCCTTTGATTTTGATGTAAGTGGTGATTTCTAACTTGTCCTTCTGCTTGCTTATTCTGTTTTAAGGCCCAATTTGGTCATTTTAACTAAAGTGCTCCCCAATGGTCTTACAGACTGGACTGGGCTCCACTCTCACCCAGGTCCTTCCACAGTTGCCTGTAGTTCTAACCACCTGCTCGTGGCTGTGCCTCACTATATCACAAACTCCAAGAGGGCATGGATGAATATCTTACCACCCACAGCAGTGCCCTGAGCCTAATCTAGCCCCTGTCTTATTAACTCAAAACACTAATTTACATGACTGACCTTACTTAACCTTAGTTGGCTCGTAGTAAAATTAAGTATGTGGGAAGCATCTTTGATGCTAGCCACAACCCTTTAGAAACATCACAATGCTACTTCATCTTCCACTCAGGCCCTTCCTTCCTAACTGGGGAGCCTTGTTAACACTTCAGCCTTCAAACAGTGCAACTGGTGGATCACAACAATTCACTGAGCAACTAGCCAGAGCTATTTAGTGAAAGAATGTGATATTTTAAAGGGCTCCCTTTGGCTAATGGCTGGTTGCTAATCTATTTTAAACCTTTGAGACCTTTCACAATAAATACTACATTCTAAAATATTCGTACTTTTTTTCAAAGTACAGTAAATCCCACATACTATAAAATAATGTATCAAATAGAAAGACACTGAAATCAAAAATAAAAAGTATACAATTAAGTTTTCTTTTTCTGAGTTAGGTGTGGTTCCATACATGGCCTTCCAGTGTTTTATCTATGTAAAAGTAGAAAAACAACATTATTTTAATATTACTTAACAGATTTTAAACAAGGAAGACCAGTTTTGAGTGTATGCAGACAGTCCTTAGACTCTTTAAAGGGGAGTACGGATTATCTCACGTCCTGAAAAGCCTCTACAGCCAAGAAGAATGAAGAGGCTGTTTGGGTTCTAAACAAGTATTTTGTTTAAAAATCTCTGTGCTGAGAAGGAAGCTAGGTGTATTACTTTAATATATTATTTTATTGACACATGAGGACACTGGACAGAAATGCACTTCTTTCTTGTAAGCATCAGAAGAATATACAATGACTACAAAATAAAGCAATCAGGCTGCTTGCCAAAAGCAGCGAGTGGTGTCGTAAGCCATCATCAGTGTGCCATCTGCCAATGTTAATAGACACATTAGGAGCAAAGCTCGGCTGCCTCTGCGCCATGTTCTTCCCCGGCATCCCGCTGCAGTGTTAACCAGTGAAGGTCCATTTTTCACTGCTTTCTTTGAGTTCTCTCATGTAAACCAACAACTTTATATACTCTAAAACAGTCTCATTCTGATAGCTTGAAGAAAAGCATGATTCTTGTTTGAAACAATGTTCCTGCACTCAGTGCATACCAGTCAGGAAAGAAATGCATGAGTGTCCCACAGCAGGCTTAGCACTTGTACACAAAAGCATCAGTGAGAGCCACAGAGTGAACATTGTATCCAATGTGACCTTTGAAATGGCCTTTGAGCAGGAGGACTCAATACTGCTACAAGTTTATGAGTGTAAAAATGGACACAGTTTCAAAGTGGAATAACTCTTTAGCATAGCCACCATGGAATGCTGACCCATGGTCTTAATATTTATTTAGATGAAGTTTTATTAGAGTTAAAAACAAACAACACACACACACATGTACACATATGTTGTGGATTTACATGTATATATATATTTTAGATTTTTTGTATCTATACATATTTGTGTGTATCTATGTATATATGCATTATGCTATACGCATACACACGCTGCAGACACATATAAGGGAAGATGGTAAATAATATGATTTTTACTTATATTATTACATTAGAGATGATAGTTATCATACTCCAAAGAAATTTGAGGGTAACTCCTAAAGAGGGTAGACAAGGATACAGTGGGTGATGTGAAGGCCAAGGACTGTACACACAGCATAGAATATGTGGTCTATTTCCACATGGATGGACCCCCAAAAACAATGCATATAGATCTTCCAAACATTATAAGTGCCAGTCTTTCTCCAAACCAAGATTTCAAAGAAAACTTATATATTCACTTATGGATATGTACACACACACACACACACACACACACACACACACACACACACACACACTTATACAGTGGCCAGAGAAGACCAATTTGCTAAGTGCAAGGAGCTAAACTGTGTGTGAATTGGACCAGAAGAAGAAACTGTAGCCACTTTAATGCGGAAACTCTAACCTTTGACCTCCCTGCCAAGCACTACATTTTAATGAGTCATCTGGCAGAACCCATGAAAAAAGGTTGGGCGTTTTAGCATTTTAGTGGGCGTCAGGGGACATGGTAATATCATCACTTGGGGAGCTGTGGCAGGAGGGTTGCTGCTGAGCACAGTGACAGCCTAGCCGACAGCAAGGAGACCTTCTATAAACCAACCCAAAGTAAACTAAACTGGACAGGGAACAGGGTGGGGGGGTGGGGAGAGCAAATACAAGAAAGATTTGATTGAAAACAAAGAAAAGACCAGAGTTGGCAAAGATGATGCTGATTTTACAAAATTGATAAAATTCAGTAGATAATACTATAAAGACATATATCCTTCCAATCTTAATTATATAATCAATTAACCAGTACTGAATTCTAAAATATAGAAAAAGAAGGTAAATATCGTCAGCCAGTGGCAAAGTGTAGGCTAAGAGTATGTGAGGCCTGGGGACAATTCCTAGCACTGGCTGTGACAACAATAACAGTGGAGGAAAGACAATCTTTCATAGGTTCAGGAGTATAAATTCAAAGCCAAGTCAAGAACTATTTAAAGAACGTGGTTGGATTGCTACATGAAGTGACTGGTGCAGGGGTCTTATGACCACCCTCAAATAGCATTGGGTTCCAGTGATTTCAGACAAGTTTGGCATGGCACCTTACTCCTGAAAATGATCCAAGATCTCAAAACAAGGAAACTCCCATGCTGCTCTTTTGAAGCTAGTTTAGAACAGGTGTCACAAGTGTCCAAGGATATGACCAACCAAAGGCTATTTTGATTTATGAATGTAAATATGTACATAAAAGGTAGCTATTCACATTTTATGTTATATTGTATGTACATGGATGTATAATATATACCAAATATATTATATTTTTATAATTATAATAATATAATATATACAAAACCCC
>NW_026131951.1:0-30101 GCF_903995435.1 Acomys russatus
CCCTGTACCCGTCATACCACACGCTGAGGCTGGGCCTCACACCCGTGCTCCCTGTACCCCGTCATACACACGCTGGCTGGGCCTCACACCCCTGTGCTCCCTGTACCCTGTCATACACACGCTGAGGCTGGGCCTCACACCCGTGCTCCCTGTACCCTGTCATACACACGCTGAGGCTGGGCCTCACACCCTGTGCTCCCTGTACCCCGTCATACACACGCTGAGGCTGGGCCTCACACCCCGTGCTCCCTGTACCCGTCATACACACGCTGAGGCTGGGCCTCACACCCCGTGCTCCCTGTACCCCGTCATACACACGCTGAGGCTGGGCCTCACACCCTGTGCTCCCTGTACCCCGTCATACACACGCTGAGGCTGGGCCTCACACCCCGTGCTCCCTGCCCCCGTCATACACACGCTGAGGCTGGGCCTCACACCCTGTGCTCCCTGTACCCGTCATACACACGCTGAGGCTGGGCCTCACACCCCGTGCTCCCTGTACCCCGTCATACACACGCTGAGGCTGGGCCTCACACCCTGTGCTCCTGTACCCCGTCATACACACGCTGAGGCTGGGCCTCACACCCCGTGCTCCCTGTACCCTGTCATACACACGCTGAGGCTGGGCCTCACACCCCGTGCTCCCTGTACCCCGTCATACACACGCTGAGGCTGGGCCTCACACCCGTGCTCCCTGTACCCCGTCATACACATGCTGAGGCTGGGCCTCACACCCCGTGCTCCCTGTACCCGTCATACACACGCTGAGGCTGGGCCTCACACCCCGTGCTCCTGTACCCCGTCATACACACGCTGAGGCTGGGCCTCACACCCCGTGCTCCCTGTACCCGTCATACACACGCTGAGGCTGGGCCTCACACCCGTGCTCCCTGTACCCCGTCATACACACGCTGAGGCTGGGCCTCACACCCCGTGCTCCCTGTACCCCGTCATACACACGCTGAGGCTGGGCCTCACACCCCGTGCTCCCTGTACCCCTTCATACACCACGCTGAGGCTGGGCCTCACACCCGTGCTCCCCTGTACCCTGTCATACCACACGCTGAGGCTGGGCCTCACACCGTGCCCCTGTACCCCGTATACACACGCTGAGGCTGGGCCTCACACCCCGTGCTCCCTGTACCCTGTCATACACACGCTGAGGCTGGGCCTCACACCCGTGCTCCCTGTACCCGTCATACACACGCTGAGGCTGGGCCTCACACCCGTGCTCCCTGTACCCGTCATACACACGCTGAGGCTGGGCCTCACACCCCGTGCTCCTGTACCCCGTCATACACACGCTGAGGCTGGGCCTCACACCCCGTGCTCCCTGTACCCGTCATACACACGCTGAGGCTGGGCCTCACACCCCGTGCTCCCTGTACCCGGTCATACACACGCTGAGGCTGGGCCTCACACCCCGTGCTCCCTGTACCCCGTCATACACACGCTTGAGGCTGGGCCTCACACCCCGTGCTCCCTGTACCCCGTCATACACACGCTGAGGCTGGGCCTCACACCCGTGCTCCCTGTACCCCGTCATACACGCTGAGGCTGGCCTCACACCCCGTGCTCCCTGTACCCCGTCATACACACGCTGAGGCTGGGCCTCACACCCTGTGCTCCCTGTACCCCGTCACACACGCTGAGGGGCTGGGCCTCACACCCCTGTGCTCCCTGTACCCTGTCATACACACGCTGAGGCTGGGCCTCACACCCCGTGCTCCCTGTACCCCGTCATACACACGCTGAGGCTGGCCTACACCCGTGCTCCCTGTACCCCGTCATACACACGCTGAGGCTGGGCCTCACACCCCGTGCTCCCTGTACCCGTCATACACACGCTGAGGCTGGGCCTCACACCCCGTGCTCCCTGTACCCCGTCATACACACGCTGAGGCTGGGCCTCACACCCGTGCTCCCTGTACCCGTCATACACCATGCTGAGGCTGGGCCTCACACCCCGTGCTCCCTGTTCCCCGTCATACACCGCTGAGGCTGGGCCTCACACCCCGTGCTCCCTGTACCCTGTCATACACGCTGAGGCTGGGCCTCACACCCCGTGCTCCCTGTACCCCGTCATACACACGCTGAGGCTGGGCCTCACACCCCGTGCTCCCTGTACCCCGTCATACACACGCTGAGGCTGGGCCTCACACCCGTGCTCCCTGTACCCCGTCATACACGCTGAGGCTGGGCCTCACACCCCGTGCTCCCTGTACCCGTCATACACACGCTGAGGCTGGGCCTCACACCTCGTGCTCCCTGTACCCCGTCATACACACGCTGAGGCTGGGCCTCACACCCCGTGCTCCCTGTACCCTGTCATACACACGCTGAGGCTGGGCCTCACACCCCGTGCTCCCTGTACCCCGTCATACACACGCTGAGGCTGGGCCTCACACCCCGTGCTCCCTGTACCCCGTCATACACACGCTGAGGCTGGGCCTCACACCCTGTGCTCCCTGTACCCCGTCATACACACGCTGAGGCTGGGCCTCACACCCCGTGCCCTGTACCCGTCATACACACGTGAGGCTGGGCCTCACACCCTGTGCTCCCTGTACCCTGTCATACACACGCTGAGGCTGGGCCCACACCCCGTGCTCCCTCTACCCTGTCATACACGCTGAGGGCTGGGCCTCACACCCCGTGCTCCCTGTACCCCGTCATACACACGCTGAGGCTGGGCCTCACACCCCGTGCTCCCTGTACCCCGTCATACACATGCTGAGGCTGGGCCTCACAACCCCGTGCTCCCTGTACCCCGTCATACACACGCTGAGGCTGGGCCTCACACCCCGTGCTCCTGTACCCGTCATACACACGCTGAGGCTGGGCCTCACACCCCGTGCTCCCTGTACCCTGTCATACACACGCTGAAGGCTGGGCCTCACACCCGTGCTCCCTGTACCCTGTCATACACACGCTGAGGCTGGGCCTCAACCCCGTGTCCCTGTACCCCGTCATACACCGCTGAGGCTGGGCCTCACACCCCGTGCTCCCTGTACCCCCTCATACACACGCTGAGGCTGGGGCCTCACACCCCGTGCTCCCTGTACCCTGTCATACACACGCTGAGGCTGGGCCTCACCCCCGTGCTCCCTGTACCCTGTCATACACACGCTGAGGCTGGGCCTCACTCCCCGTGCTCCCTGTACCCCATACACACGCTGAGGCTGGGCCTCACACCCCGTGCTCCCTGTACCCCGTCATACACATGCTGAGGCTGGGCCTCACACCCCGTGCTCCCTGTACCCCGTCATACACACGCTGAGGCTGGGCCTCACACCCCGTGCCCCTGTACCCGTCATACACACGCTGAGGCTGGGCCTCACACCCTGCTCCCTGTACCCTGTCATACACACGCTGAGGCTGGGCCTCACACCCCGTGCTCCCTGTACCCCGTCATACACACGCTGAGGCTGGGCCTCACACCCCGTGCTCCCTGTACCCCGTCATACACACGCTGAGGCTGGGCCTCACACCCCGTGCTCCCTGTACCCCGTCATACACACGCTGAGGCTGGGCCTCACACCCTGTGCTCCCTGTACCCTGTCATACACACGCTGAGGCTGGGCCTCACACCCCGTGCTCCCTGTACCCCGTCATACACACTGAGGCTGGGCCTCACACCCCGTGCTCCCTGTACCCCGTCATACACACGCTGAGGCTGGGCCTCACACCCCGTGCTCCCTGTACCCCGTCATACACACGCTGAGGCTGGGCCTCACACCCCGTGCTCCCTGTACCCCGTGTCATACACACGCTGAGGCTGGGCCTCACACCCCTGCTCCCTGTACCCCGTCATACACACGCTGAGGCTGGGCCTCACACCCCGTGCTCCCTGTACCCCGTCATACACACGCTGAGGCTGGGCCTCACATCCCGTGCTCCCTGTACCCCGTCATACACACGCTGAGGCTGGGCCTCACACCCTGTGCTCCCTGTACCCTGTCATACACACGCTGAGGCTGGGCCTCACACCCTGCTCCCTGTACCCCGTCATACACACGCTGAGGCTGGGCCTCACACCCTGTGCTCCCTGTACCCTGTATACACACGCTGAGGCTGGGCCTCACACCCCGTGCTCCCTGTACCCCGTCATACACACGCTGAGGCTGGGCCTCACACCCCATTCTCCCTGTACCCCGTCATACACACGCTGAGGCTGGCCTCACACCCCGTGCTCCCTGTACCCCGTCATACACATGCTGAGGCTGGGCCTCACACCCCGTGCTCCCTGTACCCCGTCATACACACGCTGAGGCTGGGCCTCACACCCCTGCTCCCTGTACCCCTATATACACACGCTGAGGCTGGGCCTCACACCCCGTGCTCCCTGTACCCTGTCATACACACGCTGAGGCTGGGCCTCACACCTCGTGCTCCCTGTACCCCGTCATACACACGCTGAGGCTGGGCCTCACACCTCGTGCTCCCTGTACCCTGTCATACACACGCTGAGGCTGGGCCTCACACCCGTGCTCCCTGTACCCTGTCATACACACGCTGAGGCTGGGCCTCACACCCCGTGCTCCCTGTACCCTGTCATACACACGCTGAGGCTGGGCCTCACACCCCGTGCTCCCTGTACCCCGTCATACACACGCTGAGGCTGGGCCTCACACCCCGTGCTCCCTGTACCCCGTCATACACACGCTGAGGCTGGGCCTCACACCCTGTGCTCCCTGTACCCTGTCATACACACGCTGAGGCTGGGCCTCACACCCCGTGCTCCCTGTACCCCGTCATACACACGCTGAGGCTGGGCCTCACACCCGTGCTCCCTGTACCCTGTCATACACACGCTGAGGCTGGGCCTCACACCCCGTGCTCCCTCTACCCTGTCATACACACGCTGAGGCTGGGCCTCACACCCCGTGCTCCCTGTACCCCGTCATACACACGCTGAGGCTGGGCCTCACACCCCGTGCTCCCTGTACCCTGTCATACACACGCTGAGGCTGGGCCTCACACCCCGTGCTCCCTGTACCCTGTCATACACACGCTGAGTCTGGGCCTCACACCCCGTGCTCCCTGTACCCCGTCATACACACGCTGAGGCTGGGCCTCACACCCCGTGCTCCCTGTACCCCTCATACACACGCTGAGGCTGGGCCTCACACCTTGCTCCCTGTACCCTGTCATACACACGCTGAGGCTGGGCCTCACACCCCGTGCTCCCTGTACCCCGTCATACACACGCTGAGGCTGGGCCTCACACCCTGTGCTCCCTGTACCCTGTCATACACACGCTGAGGCTGGGCCTCACACCCCGTGCTCCCTCTACCCTGTCATACACACGCTGAGGCTGGGCCTCACACCCCGTGCTCCCTGTACCCCGTCATACACACGCTGAGGCTGGGCCTCACACCCCGTGCTCCCTGTACCCCGTCATACACATGCTGAGGCTGGGCCTCACACCCCGTGCTCCCTGTACCCCGTCATACACACGCTGAGGCTGGGCCTCACACCCCGTGCTCCCTGTACCCCGTCATACACACGCTGAGGCTGGGCCTCACACCCTGTGCTCCCTGTACCCTGTCATACACACGCTGAGGCTGGGCCTCACACCTCGTGCTCCCTGTACCCGTCATACACACGCTGAGGCTGGGCCTCACACCCCGTGCTCCTGTACCCCGTCATACACACGCTGAGGCTGGGCCTCACACCCTGCTGCCTGTACCCCGTCATACACACGCTGAGGCTGGGCCTCACACCCCGTGCTCCCTGTACCCCGTCATACACACGCTGAGGCTGGGCCTCACACCCCGTGCTCCCTGTACCCCGTCATACACATGCTGAGGCTGGGCCTCACACCCCGTGGTCCCTGTACCCTGTCATACACATGCTGAGGCTGGGCCTCACACCCCGTGGTCCCTGTACCCTGTCATACACACGCTGATGCTGGGCCTCACACCTCGTGTCCCTGTACTACCCCGTCATACACACGCTGAGGCTGGGCCTCACACCCCGTGCTGCCTGTACCCCGTCATACACATGCTGAGGCTGGGCCTCCTCAGCTTCCTAGACCCTGGCAGACTCCTTCCTGTAGCTTAGACTTCCAGTCCTCAGAGTCAGCAAACACATCTTCATGTGACCTGGCGCTCATCTGAGGAACAGGATGGTGGTCTAGGCTGAAATGGAGGACCAGACACAAAGGGAGAGCTGCTCTGGGACCGCTGTTCTGTCTTTCCTTGGCTGCACTGTCTCTTCAGAGCTGCTCTAGGCTAGAGTATGGGATGCTCTTAGTCGGCCCACAGTGCTTCAGTGAGTGAGGTGTGTAATAAGAACCTATGGGTGAAACCATGGCTCCCTCCGTCTCCATCTCTGCTGTGGCTCCACACATTTTCTAGGCTGCTTCACAGTCAGACACAGCCAGGCTAAGCCCAGGGCTCAACTCCAGCATCTAGTGGCGGGCAAGAAATAGCCCTAAGCCCGAGTCCCCCCACCCACTCAGGCCAGGCATACTCGCGCACCATGATAGGGTGGAACATGGCTGTGTCATTAATGCTGGTCCAGTACCCAGTAGAGTTAAGAGAACTTTTCTAGCGGCTTAAAGGCTGCATACCAAAGATGGCTGCCTCTGCCTCCTGGAGATGGAGTGCACCCCAAGAGTGGACGTGTTAATGCATGTAAGCCAAAGAGCTTGTCAGTGTTTCCTGAAATTTGGAGGCTGAAAAGTGGCAAGAAGTGGTAGAAAGAAAGAAGGAGAAGTTTTTTGGTTTTGTTTTTTTTGTTTTTGTTTTTTTTAATATACAGTGCTCTGCCTGCATGGTAAAAGAGGGCATTAGACCACATTATAGATGGTTGTGAGCTACCATGTGGTCACTGGAAATTGTACTTGGGACCTCTAGAAGAACAATCAGTGCTTTTAACCTCTGAGCCATCTCTCCAGCCCATATTGGTTTGTTTTTAACAATGATAATACTAGAAGGATGAGGGTTAGGGTTCAGAAGGCACAACGCCAGAAACCACCTCCATAGCGAGCCTTTGGTGTGCTCAGTGCCTGCTGCCTCACCCTGTCTCCTCAGCCTTGGGCCTGAGAGCCTTGCCTGCCCTGCATGCAGCAGCTGGCCCGAGGAGACGTGAAGTGCTGCTTTGGCCTTCCTGTCCTTGAAAACAGGAAACACTTTAGACCCACCCCGTTATGCAATCCTCAAGGGCGAAGTCACTTTCCCTGCTCCCTTAAACACGTGTTTGTGTAACCTGGTTGCCTAGGGCACCTTAGCCCCTTGTGAAACCCAGCTTCCTGCTCTTCTTCTACACCTGGTCTCCTCAGAGTGTGAAGGATGGCTCTAAAATCTCCGTAGGCTACAGAACCAGAGGTCACTTTGTACCTCACTGACTCGAGCATGTACTTGAAAGGCCCCCTGGAGAATAGTAGGGTGGGAGAGGGCCTGCTCAGGAGCCGAGGCAAGGAGTGGCTACTCTTAGAAGCCTGTTCCTCAGGTGAGGAGGAATGAGGGACCCTAGAACTCGCTGTGTTGGGAAGACATGTTCATGAGAGAAACCGGAGCCCTGGGTGGCTCCACCCCTGGGGAGCAGAGGCCTGGTTCACAACACGCAGACCACTTGCACTGCTTACCTGCTTTAACACTCTGTATGGAAGGTCAGGCGTGGTGGCACACACCTTTAACCTCTGAGGTATAGGCCAGCCTGGTCTACAGAGCAAGTTCCAAGACAACCAGGTTACACAGAGAAACCTTGTTTTTAAAATAAAAATCAAACAAACAGTGTTAATCAATGTATCATGTACATAATTCACGTGTGTTTTCGTGTGTAGTTTTAGAGCTGGTAATAGAAAAGGCACGCAGACAGACCATGGTAGGGCGGCCGAGCCTGACTCCCCATGTGCGTCCATGTTGGCCCTCCTTTTCCTGCTTGGCCTTCCTGCTCCTAGAGGTTGTGAGATGCGGCTAGCATTTCTGGGCAGTGCCTGTTGGCAGCATGCCTGCTCAGGAGGCCTTTGGCGTGATGAGGAAGAGCAAGGGCCAAGAACAGTATGTAGCCTCTGCTCGTCTGAGCCCAGCTGATAGCAGCTGACTAAAGTAGCCCAGGAGTCCACAGTCCTGCCATGGTACTACAGTGTGAGCCCTACAGCTTGGAAAAGGACACTCCATCTCTGCTGGTGCTTGGTAGCTTCTGGAACTTCTGCCAGTTCTTCCCCCTCTGTATCCTGCCCTGCAGGAACATTGCCTAAACTTACCTCACTGGCCACCTCAGGCAACCCAGTTTTAAGTTTCATGAGGCTTCAGAATAGCCTCCTACCTGGGCAAGAGTGAGCCTAGTAATGTGTGCAGATGCCTTGGAAGCAAATGATTTGACCCTGAAGGTCCTGACTCTGCCTTCCAGACTTCTTGCAGTACAAACTCAGTGCAGCTACTGCTGGTGCCCAGAGGTGTGGCACTGAAGCCATGTCTCTGGTGTCCCCCCTGGGTCACCCCAGCCCCTGCTGGTGGGTATTTGTCCAGTGGTTGTGTTCAGGCTGTGCATGCTGACGATTCCCTGCTGAAGGTCTGAATTCTGGTCGTTTCAGTGTCTGTAAGCGGTGCATTCGCAAGATGGACCACCACTGTCCTTGGGTCAACAACTGTGTCGGGGAGAACAACCAGAAGTACTTTGTCCTGTTTACAGTAAGTCGGCTTCGGAGTTCCGCCCCGCCTCCACGAGGCAGGGGAGCACCTTCCTTTGGGAGCTCAGCACTCTGAGCAGTCTTCATTGCTTCTGAGAAGGCTGCCTGCCCATGCCCCCCTCTCTGCCTCTCACGCTGCATCTCTGGTGCAGCACGTAGAGACTAACTGGGGGCAAGAGCTGCGTTCTGGCTCACCTGAGCGCTAGGCCCACACGGCTAAGGAGGGCGGCGCAGCTGGTGGCCCCGAGCCCTGAGCTGCAGGTAGGTGGGCAGCAGTTGGCACTCGGAAGCAGCAGCACATCTGTGTGCCTCACACAGCCCAGGCCACGCCTGTGTTCAGGCTGCGCTTCTGTCCTGCTTCTGCATATTCCTATAGAGTGGCTGGTGACAGGAAGTGGGGGGGTCTGTGGGCTGGAGGAGTCAGCCTGCCTGGGACCTGTTCCGTAGCCTGCTCAAGGAGACTCAGAGTTAGGGGCTTCTCCCAACAATGGCTCAGCACTGCTTTCCCGTTTCAGATGTACATAGCTCTCATTTCCTTGCACGCCCTCATCATGGTGGGATTCCACTTCCTGCATTGCTTCGAAGAAGACTGGACAAGTAAGTATGGCTGGGTTCCTCTTCCTGCTGTGGAGAGGGAGGTGGAGGACCTAAGTTGCAGGGGCTTCTATTCCCTCTGCAGTGCCAGCTCAGACTCGTTTTATTAGATATTCCAAAACCCCAGAGATTGATCAGGTCCTAAGAGGCACAAGTCTTTTTCATGACACCTGTCAGTTTCGACATGTGACATAGTAAGTAGTGCAGGACCAGACTGAGCATGTCCCAGGAGAGAACAGGCCCCGAGTGAGCAGAGGCCAGGATCCTGAGGCGGGCAAAGGGAGAGAGCTCTGCGTCTCAGTCTGCCAGGTACTTGTTTTACTCTTCACCCCTGCAGGCAGAACCAGGGCTACAGCAGGCAAGCTGTCACCCCCTGCACAACACCCGTCTCTAAGTGGGGCACCGTAATCGAGACCCCAGTCTCCCAGAGATCCATGCTAACTTTCTGCATAGGACACAGAGGGTTTTTAACTTTATTTTTGTATAATAATTATTTTCAGATTCCTTGTCTTGATGTAATGCTTAGACTGAGATTGTAGACAGTGTCTCCCTGCTTCGCGAGTGTTCCACTTAAATGCAGACAAAATTGGGAGAAATGGGTGGGAGAGGAAAAGCAATAAACAGCCACACACTGGGCTAGATCTTCACGCTCAGAGGCTGCAGCCACACACTGGGCTAGACCCTCACGCTCAGAGGCTGCAGCCACACGGTGGGCTTGACCCTCACACTCAGAAGCTGCAGCCACACGGTGGGCTAGACGCTCACACTCAGAGGCTGCAGCCACACACTGGGCTAGACGCTCACACTCAGAGGCTGCAGCCACACGGTGGGCTAGACCCTCACACTCAGAGGCTACAAGGCAGATGTGCCGGCTGGGAACCCCTTTCCAGTGCTGCCATTGGCGAGTACCCTCTTCCTTTTACCATTTTCACTCTTTTGCCCTTGGTGGCAACCACAGCTGAGAGGAGCAGAGATGAGCAGGGAACCGTCTGCAGAGCTGAGTGAGCTCAAGCTGCCCAGTGCTCTCAGGCGAGTGTTCTGAAAGGACATGTGTTCCTCTCGGCCCTGGCAATCCAGGTCAATTCTGGTATAGCCTTGGCAACTTGATATAGGATGTCCAATGAGGTCATCCTATCATCACAGTTGTCCCTCCTGTGTCAGGCCCGCTGGGCAGTAATAGAAGTGACTATCTCTGCTTTGTGGTGGTGCCCACAGGCCTGGTAGAACCCAGTAGGAGCCAGGCAATGTGCAGAGGGCTTTTTGAGCACTGCTTTGTTCAGGCCCTACAAGCCCCGGGATGGGAGAACATTCCGCATTTATAGATGACAAACACTGGGGTCAGAGAGGAGCGTAAGGAGAGTCTGCAGCTCA
Source organism: Acomys russatus (assembly GCF_903995435.1). Taxonomy (NCBI): domain Eukaryota; kingdom Metazoa; phylum Chordata; class Mammalia; order Rodentia; family Muridae; genus Acomys; species Acomys russatus. The sequence continues at coordinate 10,607 of NW_026131951.1, forward strand.
GCGTTGGTGTCAAGCAGGCATTCAAGCCTTGTCCATTGCTTCCAATGCCTGGTCCTCCCAGCCAGGCTCCCGGTGCAGTGCAGTCTCGAGGCAGCGAGGCTGGGAAGGCAGTCCCCAGAGTTGGGACCTGAAAACTGCCGTGAGCAACAGTTAATGTCATCCTTGGTTGGCTCTGACGAGCTGTTGAGCCTGTGACAGAGCTATATAGCTGTGCCACAGGACAGGTGCTTTGAGTTACTATTCAAAGACAGGAGGAGTTTGGGCCTGGAGGGGAGTGGAGAGCCTCCCTGGCCTAGTGACAGGGCAGCTGAGAAGGGTGTGGCCTCCACACACACCACAGCGCACAGGTGACATAAGCTGTGCAGAGGTTCTCTTGTTGTTCTTACTCATCCCCTGTACTGAAGGGAGAGCAGATGTCAGGTGCCCGAGCCGCTGGCCAGAGCCTGACTGAACGGCTGCCTGGAGCCTGCGGCAGGGTTAGCGGGAGAGATGGGTGTCAGGTAAGGAAAGGGGCAACTGAGTTCCGTGTGGAAGGGATGGGAAAGGCAGGTTAGAGCAGAATGTTAGGGCGATCCTCGTTAGAGCTCATGGCCTGGCTCTTGTCCCTGACCCGTGTCTGTCAGACTTGGGAGCCTTCCTCCTTCCTCACGCAGGGCCAGACGGTGGCCTGACTGTAGTAGCTATAGCCAGCTCCTCAGGCTGGTGGCCGCTAAGACCAAGGTCTGCCCACGGGCATCAGGCATGCCAGTGCTACAGATACACATAAGCATAAAAGAGAGAATTCACGTGGGGGAGCAAGTTCCAGGGAAGCAGAGGGGAAGGCATTTCAGATAAGGTACTCCATACCAGCCTTCCCATCACACACTCGGTGGTCAGAGCCACCCTGCTCATCCCTCCATCCCATCTCCCTAAATAACGGCCCATGCAGCTGAGGAAGCAGGCCTGACCTGCACAGACCAAACCAAGAGACCTGCGGCACATCAGCAGACATAGTGCAAGCTCCCCCTCCCCATTCACACACTGTCTCCCTCAGCACCGTAGAGCACTGGGTATTTGAGTTAGACTTTGTTCAGACAGAGGAGCCCACTGCTTAGAAACCACACTTGTAGTCACAGTCAGGGTGATCGAGTGCTTGGAGCCACCCCACCGTGGACAGAAGAGTAAAAGCTCTAGTGAGAGACTTGACGTCTCTGGTAGAAGGGGTATGACCACACACTGCTCAGGCCACTCCTTGGCACGTAGTCAGCTTTCAAGTCCCCAAGCTCCCAGGTACCCCTGTGACCCTACCCTAGATTCTCACCTGGAACCCGAAGGAAGCATGGAGTGGCATGGGCTGGGGACACCTGTCCAGGAAAGATCTGGCCAGGCCAGGACCGGGGCCTTCTGAACTTGCATCTCTCCTCTGTGCTCTCTAAGAGAGGCAGGGTCTCCTGAGGTGTCACAAGCTACTGCATGGCCTGGGCGGAGTGCGCTGAGGCGCAGGGTTAGAGAGGAGGACTCCAGCTGGGCCAGTCCCCTGGACATCTTGAGGGAGTAGGAGGAAGGCAGGGTGGGAGCTTGTTGGGGTGGAGCAGGGAACCATGCAGCCCGGACAAGGCCCATGTTGCTTTCCTTGCAGAATGCAGCTCTTTCTCACCGCCTACCACGGTCATCCTGCTCATCCTGCTGTGTTTTGAGGCGCTGCTCTTCCTCATCTTTACATCAGTGATGTTTGGGACTCAAGTACACTCCATCTGCACAGATGAGACGGTGAGCAGGGTGCCTGTCTCCTCTAACCTAGCCGTCAGGGTCCAGGGCACAGTGCCTTCTGTTCCAGCGACCTTGGTCATGTTTGTGCAGGTATGGCTGGTCACAAGGGAATGGCCCTGCCTGCTGCCTTAACCAGAAGGTTACCTTTAACACAATTCCTTCTATATTACAATTCGGCCAGGCTCTTGTCCTTCTCAGCAAGGCTTCTAGACATGAGCCTCTAGAACTGATGTCACAACTGGATCCAGGAGACAGATCTGCCTTGAGCTGCCAGGGCAGCACATTCTGGTCCTTGCCCATCTCATCCTCTGTTCCTCTCACCCACTCACCTCATGTCCTACAGGTAACCTCTGGCCTTCAGGAGATATCAGGAGCCTTGAGGTGGTTGTGATGTAGTTTCTTGACTTCTGTGCTTTGGGTTCTAGAAGATGGGTGGGCAGCACTTTGCCCTGAACATGCTAAGGAATCATGGGAACCTGGATCCAACCTCGTCTTCAACCTCTTGCTTCCTCCCGGCTCTCTGGGTGCTGCCCACCAGCTCCCCAGATAGACGCTCCTCTGTGGTCTAGGGTGATGCTTCTCCAGGACCAGCACTAGAGGGAGGGCCGCTTCTTCTGTGCCTTCAGGTGCTCCTCCTGCTCTGTGGGCCTAAACGCAGAGAGGGCACAGAGCTGCCCACGTGCCGTTGTGCTCTAAGGCGGCTCCTGGTGCTTTTGACGTTAGGTCTTTTAGCCAGCGTGCGTAATTTATAAGCATTCGTCATTGCAAAGGTCTGGTAAACATAGTGGCTTTGGTGTATATTCAGCCATATCCAATTGGTAAGTGGGACCAGCTGCTCCACAGAAGCCCTTTAGGGAACCCAGATGTGACTGTCGTGCCTTGCTCATTTGGGGAGCACGTCCAGATCGCCCAGAGCATGTTCAGGGGCCAAGGATAAACTGACAGTCTGGGCCTAGTTGTTCTTCCGAATCAAAACTGTCCCTAAAGAGAATTGTGTTGCCTGTGGCTCGTGGGAGAGCAATGGCTTCCTTTACTGATGTCCTCCTAGGTTCCTAGGTCGTGAGACAAACATGGGCTGCCCTGCCCCCTTCACAGCAGAGACTCATAGCAGGCAGTCAGGCAGCCCTGCTCTCTGCTGCTCTGGAAGGTCAGCAGCTCTGTTTGAAGCGGGAAAGGAAACTTTCTTCCTAGCCTCTGTTTTTTTTGTTTTGTTTTGTTTTTGTTGTTTGTTTGATTTGTTTGTTTTTGTTTTTCCCTGAGACTTGACAGGGAAAGTGGCACAGGCCTTGAGAACTGCCTTGGCCCCCATGCTCCTGAAGGAGCTCTGGAGACCGCCCTTTCCCCTCACGTGACCAAGGCTGCGAGCCGCTCTCCCTCTAACCTGCACTAATTCCCTCTGCCTCTTGTGGTGATTCCTCCCCTCACCAACTGCCTCTCGCTGTCTGCCCACCGTCTCCCTGTGTGTCTGTCTCTTCAGCCTGCCCAGCGGCTGCTTCTCTGTCCTCAGGGCTGGGTAGACAGCGCCAGAGCAGTCATATCAGCTGCTGCTTTTTTTCTTTTTCTTTTTCTTTTTTCTTTTTTCTTTTTTTTTTTTTTTTTTTTTTTTGTCTGCAAAGTGGTCATTGTAGCTGCAGCTCTCCTGTGCATCTTTCCCACACCAACAGCCACCACTGGTTGTCAGAATTTCAAGCTCCTGCTTTGTCCTTTACATACACGGGTGCCTCGGAGCACTTCCTGACCCATCAAGGATTCAGGACTGGACGGTGTCAGTCTTGTTGGCACAGTGGCGTGGCTGCCTGCTGAGAGCTCGTTATCCTTCCTCAAGTCTTGTAAATGTGTGCCCACCAGAAACCACTTTCAGTGACACTTCTGAGAGGCGGAAGAAAGATGCAGTCTTGTAGGTAGCTTTACTGCTTTGGAAAAGAAGTGTTCCCTCTGGTCACCTGAGGCATGTGGACACCCCTCCCAAAACTCCAGCAGTGGGGTGCTTGACTGAAAGTGTGATTGTTCTTGTTTTCAGGGAATAGAACAATTGAAAAAGGAAGAGAGAAGATGGGCTAAAAAAACAAAGTGGATGAACATGAAAGCTGTCTTTGGCCACCCTTTCTCTCTGGGCTGGGCCAGCCCTTTGCCACACCAGACCAAGGGAAGGCAGACCCGTACCAGTATGTGGTCTGAAGGACCCCTGACCGGCGCTGCCACTCAGCCACATCACGGCACCGCCCCATCCGCTCTCGTGAATGTTTAGGCCAAAAGCAAACAAAGTGACTACTCTTAAAACTTTTTTATGTCTTCAGAAAAATGGCTAAGCATTGCAGAGAAAAAAAAAAAAGTCCTCATGTTTATTTTTTAAAAAGAAAAATCATCCTTTCAACTTTTGATGACTGAAGCTGCTCTTTTTCCTTTTAAAATCACTTCTCTGGCCCCTGTTTCCTCTCTGCTGTCTGTCAGCATGCTAACGTCGAGGGTGCTGCCCAGGCCCTGCCCCTTCCACTAATTGAAACCCCCGATGCTGTGCGTGGATGAGCTGGCCCAGTAGGAAAGCCGGGGGGCCCTGACCGCCTCTTGCCCACAAGGCAGCACTGACACGCACAGGACTCAGAACCTCATCGAAGATGATGCCAACCCCCTGAGGCCTAAGAATGGCAAGAGTGGGGCTGGAGCCTTCATAAGGGTCCTTGGTGCGGTGGCCTCTGGCCCAAGTGGACAGAAACAGTTGGCCTCATTCTCAAAATTGATTGCCAGCCTTGCACTTGACAGGCAGCAGTGTACAGACTGACTTGGGGGAGGTGGGGGAGTTTAGGCCCGTTGTACTCTGAATCAGCAATTATGCCCCTCTGGCTTTGGGAGACTTTGGAGGAGAGATGTTTTCCAGCTCAAAAATGCCTTACACAATCACAAGAGGAGAAACACAGTTTCAGGCTACAGCTACTTCCTAGCCCAGTTCCCACCCTTTCCCAGCAAGATGCCAGTCAAGCTATGTTCATTCTGAGGGAAGCAGACACACACCTATCAGGGTCATCTCATTTTTAAGTTGTGTCGTGGGCACATACTTTCTGGACTGTAAAGTCCTCCAGATGTGCACTGACCTGTGTCTCACCTGTGTTTAGCCTGGCGGTGGCTGTGGTGTTAGGCAACGTTCTTAGAGTTGCCAGGTAGCCTCCCACCCACTCACCTGCATCTCAGCCTTCCACACAGACTGGCTTTCCCCTCGGTAGGTACTGACTGCAGAGTCTCACAGGAAAGAGCTGGTCTGGAGCTGGGGGAGGACCAGGGGATGTTGGAGGTGCTGAGAGAAGACCACTCTGGAACACTACAGTGTGGACCCTGAGCACCGTGAAGTCCTCCACACCAGCGGATTTTAAAAGTCACCACAAATATTCCCTTTTTAGCCTTTGCTTGGGGTTGGGGGTGGGGATAGGGTTTTTCACTCTCATTCTGGGTAGGAAGGAAGTTAATGAAGCCCGTGGTTTCCTCAGAAGTCAGGGGAACGTTCCGCCTCTTTCCAACTGTCAGTGCTTCCACATGGCAACAATGCAATAAACCTTTTCCAAACCTCTGCTTCTGCTCCGCGCTCGCCACAGGGCCTGTGCAGAAGGGCAGCCAGTGTCAGGCTACAGTCAAAATGTGTGTGCGTTGGTGGGGAGGGCGCTCTCTGGCTCCAACAGGTCAGTCTCTGGAGTCTAGGGCCAGAGCCTGCCCAGCAAGAGCAAAGCTGAGCCGTTAGGAAGCGCCCAGAGCCTCCATCTATGGGACTAGAATGATGGTATCAAGTGATGACAGATGAACAACCCTGGGGTGTTTAACTGAGGACTTGGTCACCTTCCCTCCTCAGTTGGCTTTGACTTTCCTCTGCTGTGCTGTTTAGGCTGAGATCCTCTGTGTGTGTGATTTTACACATCATTTTATATATTTACATGTATGGGCTATTTTAGATCAAGTTCATAGCATTTGTTCTCCAGGTGCCTTTTAAATTTCATTTATAGTTCTTTGTAATTTGAAGGAGGTGGGCCTGTTGCAGGTTCAACAGGGTCTAACTTTGCTCTAATACTTAGGATAGACAGCAGGCGGCAGCAGGCAACACTGCAGCTGTGGTTTCTTTTTCTCTCTGTCTCTCTGTCTTTGTCCCTGTCTCTCCTCTCTCCCTCTCTCTTCCTTCCCTCCCTCCCTCTCTCTCTCCTACACACACACACACTTTTCCCCTCAAGGAATGACCTTTTTTTTTAAGTGGCATTCTGTGAGTGGCTCATGGCTTACCCCCATGAACTTCTAAAGAACGCAGTAGATGGTGCTACAGGAATTTGAATCCTGAAACTAAAGCTCACCCTTTAAACAGGCTTGCTGCAGGTCCCATCTGGAGTTGGCCTCTGTATTATTAGAGGCTAAAAGCTGCGAAGTGGGTGTTATTAGTGCTGTAGTCCGAGGGACTCGGCAGCCCACCCTAGGGTGGCCTGTGCGTGTCCATTTCATTTTCTGAGAACACAGAGGCCAACGTGTGTGTGAGCAAGTGGTTGTGCCTGTCCCGCGGGGTCCTCTGTGCCTTCAGATGCGGCGAGGCCCTTCTCGTGCCCCTCTCTGGGAACTGAGCCTCTGCCACCCTTTCAGAACGGGAACATTGCAGAGTAGACATGAAGAAGCCGTGGCCAGTGGGCGGGGTAACCCCACGTTCTTGTCCACTTCTTGGTGTCACATCTGCATATTTGTGTGGTCTTGGTGACATGATACAGCGTACACCAAAGTAGAAATGTGTGTGCCTGGCCTTCCCTTGATGCCATCTGACCTTGGTAACACTTGGACCTTACAAGAGGCAAAGGGCCTTTGCTCATCCCGGCTCAGCCACTTCGCATCCTGATGAGAAACCTTCCGAATCAGGCAAACTAGCAAGTGCTTACTGAGGAAAGTCACGCAGGGCTGCCATCACAGACACCCGCTCCAGGCAGGTGGCCTTGGGCTCTGCAGGCCGGCCTGATTCGTTTTCAGTTTCTCTTCTTTCAAAATGAAGCACACCTGCTTCAAAGGGTGAACTAGCCCAGGGACACAGGCGGTTCCAGGCTAGGAGGGCCACCTTGTTTGGGCCGTGCTAAGGATCAAGCCTGGGGCCTCAGTGTGCAAGGATGAGGCTTCACCCATCCCGTGCACCCATCACTTCACCTGCTGCTGCTGCTGCTGCTGCTGCTGGTGGGAGCTGTTGCTGCCCAGTTCCTGGCATGTGGTGTCTGAGCCCAGCAGGTGCCCACACTGATCAGCCACTGACGCTTCCTCCCACCTGAGATGTATAAACGCCTCTGACCGTGCTTGCACGTGGCCTTCAAGCCTGTCTTTCCTAGCGCCACCTTTGCTGAAGAACCAGCGAGAGAGGGTTAAACCAAGGAAGCCACCTCCCAGTGAGGAGCACCCATGCTCTCCGGCCATGGCGGAGTCCTGTTCGCCCTTTCCCGCCGTGGCTTCGTCTCACAGGCTTGGCTCTATCTGAAGCCAAGCATGGAGTGCACACGTGCAACCTTAGCAGGTTCAGACGTGGAGGCAAGAGGACCAGTTCAAGGTCGTCCTTAGCTGTAGGGGAGCTCAGGTTGATCTGTGGTACACGAGGCCCTATCCCAAAACAAAGAATCATAAAGAGCCAGCAACAGGGGTGTGTGTCTACTCCCAACACTTGGGAGGATGGGGCAGGAGTGTGGCTTGAGTCCAGGAGTTCAAGACCAGCCTAGGTAGCACAGTGAGACCCTATTTCAAAAACAAAAGGAAAGAAGCCACTGAGCAGCATGCTCTCCCAAAGCAGAGCCTTCACCTCCTTACTTCCTCCCTCAGAAGAAGCTTGGAAGTCGTGGCCTGCATGGAGCAGGGAGGCCAGGCCCTTCCCATCCCCACCCCTTACCACCCATGGCTGCGTGGTGAGCAGCACTGCAGGAGTGGCGTGCAGAAACCCTGCGGGGTGAGTGCACCAGCTCTGGAACAAAGGACACCTCAATCCCTCAGCGGGGGTTAGAATTTAGCGCAGTACTTGAACAACCTGTGTGTGCTCCAGCCCCTGCCTGGCCACTTCCTACCAAAAAGACAAGCTTGGACAGTCTCCCCACGCCCTGGTTTGTCTGTAGAGCATCTGAGCGCCCACTCTCATGTTTTCTGTAAGCATCGGCTAGAATGTGGAAGGTAGAGCAGTGTGGAGTTTGACTCTGTGTATGCAGCAGCTGTGCTGGAGCTGAGCCTTTCCAGCTGAGGTGATGGATGTGAGAAGGGGTCTCTGTGTAACTCTGGCTAGCCTAGATCTAGAGATGGCGCCTGCCTCTGCCTCCTGAGTGCTGGGATTAAAGAAATGCACCACAGTGCCCGGAAAGACAACAACAACAAAATTTCCTGCTGAATGCTCTTGCAGAGTGTTCTGTGCCGTGGCCTACATTGGAAGGGCGTGAACTGCTGCTGGAGAGAGTGGTGTCCTCTGACCAGCTCTACAGAGCCTGCCGTGGGAGTGGCGGCCAACTCTGTCCCTGCTTCCGGGGGGTCTTACTCCAGGGGTTTCAAAAGCCCCTGAACACGTGCCTGGGCCTCTGCCTCCCTTGGAAGTCTTAGGTCTCATGCATGCATTCTGGAGTGTTGGTGACACGCCACAGGTCGAAACAGTTCCATGGGGGTGGTGGGGAGGGGGTCGTGTGCACACTGCTCCCTGTGGGAGTGCACACTGCTGTTCCCCTGTGGTACGACATGGGTCCACTGGATGGCCCAGGGTCATACACAGCTGCCAGCTCCACTTCTCATGGCCACATACTGTTCTGCTTTATAAAATTATTTGCTTAGTCTGCATTTACTGCACTTTTCAGTTCTCAACTTTTCCCTGTAATTCAGTGTCGAGTTTGTAATGCAAAATCTGTGTCTTGGATTGCTTTTTATTTGTTTTTTATGTTTGTTTAACTTTTCATTGTGAAATATTTTCAGACTTACAAAAACTAGCAAAATTGTGTATTTTCTACATGGCATTCAGTGTTACCAAAGATAAACATCTTAGAGCGACAACAAATTCCGTTCTCTTTTAAGAAAATAATTTAGAAAGAAAAAGTGGGGGAAGGACTTGAAGTCTGCATGGTGGCACAGACCTGTAGTCCTAGCTATTCAGGAAGCTAGGGTGGGACAGTCACTTGAGCATAAGAGTTTGAGGCCAGCCTGAACTATGTAGCACGGTGAAACCCATTTTCTCTTTAAAAACAAAACTTGTGAGACTCCCCTGCCTGCCCCTTTAGTTTGTCTAGTTTGTCTCTTTACCTCACTCCATTTCTACCAGTTCCTCAGTCTTAAATTTGTCAGGACCTAGATTTTTTTAGTTGAGGATAAATTCATATAATGTAATGCAAATCATTTTAAGTGTATAGTTGGTTCTGAGGCATTTATCAAACTCAGAATAAACCACTTCCGTCTGGTTCCAAAATAGTTCCACCGCAGAGTGTGGCTCTGTGAAGCCTGCAGGTCAGGGTGTCTGTCTTGGCTTGGGTTGTGGATTTCGGCAGGAATGGCTCTGGTGTGTTACACATGTGGCCCACTGTAATTGGAACACCCTCTTCAATCATGGCGGCTCTGACTCTGGTCATTGCGTTAAGTCAGTTCTGTGACACTGCACTGCTGTAAAGTGCTTTGGCTCCTTTGGCAATTGATGTCTTATGAAGAGAGAACATGGGGTCAGATTGTTTCTGTTGTTGCTTTTTGTCTTTGTGTGTTTGTTTTGTAAAGACAAGCTCTCTATCTCTGTCAGTCCTGGAACTCACAGACATCCACCTGCCTCCGCCTCCCAAGTGCTAGGATCAAAGGCTTGCGCCACCACCGCTCAGCTGAGATAAGGTTCTTTGACTGGCAGCTTTTACAGAAGTCAGGAGACTTATACCCAGGAGGTTGTTTCTGGGAAGAGTGCTGGCAGCATCGCTGTAGGATGTGGGGTGTCAGTGGTGGAGCACACCAGCATCTGTCTGAGAAACTCAGTAGAGTCCACTGGCTTCCAGAGGAGGTAGAGAAAAACCGAGGCTACGCTGGGGCTCAGGACCTCTGTGAGGAGGTTACGGGTCGGGAGATCTAGTCTGGTGGTAGCTTTTTCTACCCATCTCCCTCTTTCTGTGGCCTGGTGGCCGAGTCACTGGCAGCGTCCACAGCAGGTGAGTGGTCAGTGTGGGAGAGGCCCAGGGGAATATCCATGCATGAACAGGCCTGTTGCCATGCCTCACAGCTCTGCCGCGGCCTGGTGCCTGCAGCATGTGGCCTCTGCCGCTTCCCCCGCATGTCTGTGCCCTGTGCTGTGTCATCAGCCCTCAGCTTTCCCCACGCCAAGCTTGCTGGTCCTACTGTGGGCAAGAGGCCCCGTTCTTAGCGGTTTCATCAGATGGATTAGTCTAGCCCATACCTACAGGAGCCAAGATATCCTTAGCCATTGGGTATCTGGTCCTGGCCTAGGAGGAAGGGTCTGGGGCTAACGGGGTGACAGGCGGCTCCAGTGCTGGGCCTGCTTGGTGTGCTTGTCTGTACCCTGCCCTACAGTCCGAAGGCCTGGGCCACACCGCGCTTCCCATCCCTGCTCCGCCATGGCAAAGCGCGTGTTCTGTGGTGTAGGTCACGGCACCTGACCTTCTGCCCCGTTCTCCTTCAGGGCATTGAACGCCTCCAACGAAAGAAACAGCCCAGGGAGCACTCGGCAGCTGTAAGTCCGTCCAGGAGGCTTTGGTGGGGGACTTTCCCTGAAACTGGTTCAACCCTTCACCGGACCTTGTCAACCAGAGACACCCATTGACAAGGGCTTGGTCCGGCAAGTGTCATCTCTGTCAGACGTGGACCAACATGGAGACACCGAGAGCCATTGGAGGAGACAAAAGACAGGGATTCTTTGGAGGTGCTGGATGAATAGAGGCCCTAGAGAGTAAGGCCGCAAGAGTGCCGCTGGCTTGAGTATTCCCCAGCTCCTCAGTCGTCCACGGCCACTTCCTTGGTGTTAACAACTGTTGACCAACCCTTTTTCCACGTAGGACCTGGGTGGTGAGGGCAGAGAGGAGATTAGGGATTGTCTTAAGTTCCTCTTAGCAGGGTGTGCCAAAAGGGATGGCCAGGAACATTGTCCAGGCCGGGGAAGGCTTCCTAGTCTCTACCCAGCAGGGGAAATGGTAGCCAGTGCATTCTGGGGCAGAGAAGGCCTCTTCATCAGCCATTCCCAGGGAAGGGTCCTTGACTGGCTGGCTGTAGAAATCAGGACAAAGGAGGGGGCTACTGAGCCTGCCTTCATGGCTTGGGCTTGGCTGACAGTACCCCATGCGCCTGCATGCACTCATATATGTGCAGAGCCTGCCTGCATGGGCATGGCCTGAGACAGCAGTGGCACCAGACCCTCTGTGGCCACAGTTCGCATTCCCAGAAGAGCTGGGAAGGACATACATTGAGGTCCTGGAGAAAGTCTAGTCAGACATTGGGACAGGCACAGCCAGAGATGGCTGTCTTTAGGTTTTAGAGCAGCTCCCAAGATGGTGCCTCACAGAAACCTGCATGGCTAGACCTGGCGGCATGCCTTCATTCCCAACACTTGGGGCGGAGAGCCGGACTTCTACAGCCTAGTCTACGCAGTTCCAGGCCACATCATGAAACCCTGTCTTAACAAAGGAGAGCCGCATTGTACCCAGGACATGCAGACTGGTGGGCCAGGAAGACCCCAGAAGGTAGACCGCCACACAGAGTGGCAGCAGGACACCAGCACTAACAGATGCAGCCTACCCGACCCTACCGTAGGCCGGGGTTTTCTCACAGCAGGTCTGCTTCCACATTTATTCACACTAATATGAGGAGCACAAGTTGGCCCTAATGCTGGCACTATTTGGAGGGAGCTGTCCTCTGGCTGCGGTGGGCTCACCCAGACTGACCTGCAAGGCCTGTGTGCTCAACCATATGCCAGGGAGAGCGGGGCTCCAAGGAGCAGCAGTTGAAAGTAGGAAGGAGTCTTTGTAGTCAGGATCCGTGTCAGCTCAGGCCCTTAAGAATGTCCTTGCACACTGGGGCTGAAACTAGTCTTACTTGGGGCCCACTTGACCAGCAGCTGCGGTATCTCCCAGCCCCGATGCCATGTTTCTAGTGTTTCCCCTGGGAAGGTTGAGGTGGGCAGGCTTAGAACTCCTCCTCCCTCCTCAGCAAACCCATCACCATGTCGGGCTTTAGCCGCACCTCTCCCAAGTCCAGGAGGTAGCACTCTGTCTAGCCCTGAACCACGTGCCTTCATACCAGGACGCAGTGGCCTTCTCTCCATGGTGGCTACTGACGTTGCTCGGCACTGCAGCTGACAGGAGCAGGCCAGTGTTTCTGCAAGGGAGGCCACTCACACGCCTGCCTCTTGCTTTGAATAAAAATTCGTTGGTCTACCTCTGTGGCTAAGAGGCACCTATTTTCCATAGATCCTAGTCCAAAGCCCTGGACAGCATCCTTCCTCCGGTCCAATGTGTAAAATAGGAAGTGTCACACAGACACTAACAGTGACTTCATGGGTTATAGCTGGTCGCTGGTCCTTGGTCCCAGCATAGACAAAGGTCATCCCACGAGCACACAGCAGAAGCCTACTGCATGCCAGGGAGGTGGGCTTCTGGGCAGAAGGAACCAGGACTGACATGTTCTTGTTTTGAATGAATGAAGGAGAGGTGATAAGTGTTCTGAATGAATGAAGGAGAGGTGATAAGTGTTCTGAGAAGTTTTATATCAACTTGACACAGCTAAAGTCATTTGAGAGGAGGGAGTCTCAACTGAGAAAATGTCTCCATGAGACTGGCCTGTACAGTGTGCAGTGCATTTTCTTGATTGGTGTAGGAGGGCCTGGTCCGTTGTGGGTGATGCCACTCCTGGGCTGGTGGGCCTGGGTGGACCAGCCAAGAGGAACAAGCCAGTAAGCAGCATCCTCCATGGCCTCCGCACCAGCTCCTGCCTCCTCAGAGATGGGCTGTTACTGGAAGTAAGACATAGTAACTAACCCTTTCCTCCCCAGACTGCTTTTGCCCATAGTATTTTATCACAGCAATAGAAACCCTAAGGCAAGACTGTCCTTTGAATACACAACGTGCCCCTTATTCAGTCTGTACTCAGCGTGTCTAGAATGCATGTCCACTTAGAATTGCAGTCCTTGAGAGAGGCTGGCCATGGAGAAGAGGGCCCAGACCAAGGAGGCCAACCTGTTGGAGAGAGTCTGTGGATCCATGAAGTTCAGGGGCAGTGGCCCCCAGGTTACTTTAAGCAGCTGACTGGCATAAAAGACAAACTGACTCAGGACCACACAGCCATCTTAAAGTTGCCAGATTTTAATTCAAAGTGTAGCGATTCTCTAGCAGATCCCTCGAGGCAGAGCAGAGCACAGGCTCCTACTCAGAGGAGGGCTACAGGCTATCGGGCTCCCTCCCACGGCTTGCCTAGAGACAAGTGGGCCTCACGCCAGCGTGCGACCTGCTTCTGAGAGGACAGAGCCTTGGGAAAAGAGCATGTGGTGCCTGGCCCAGGTCCAGCTCCAGGATGCTTTCCTGTAAGCCTTCCAACGCAGCCTCCAGGCTCCGCATGGTCCAGGAGGAAGGTGCCGCCACCTCCTCCAGCTCTGGTCTCACCTGTTGGTTCTGAGCCCAGACGGTGCTGGCATTGTCTTCTGAGGCCATGACGTGTACTTCAAGCTGGAGAGTGGTGCCCTGGCCCCGTGCGGCTACTGCCTGTGGTTACATTGGCCTTCGGGGTTTATCTTTGCTGGACTGGCTCTTGAATCTGCCCTCACATGAGTAGTAATCTAATCTAATCATCCCTGACCTGAAAGCTAAGCGCAGTTTAGGAAATGCTAACATGCTTAGCCAAGGCTCAGAGCCAATCAGGGCTCCCGCCTCTGTCTCTATGGTCACGGATGGGCTACTTGGTGATGAGGACGATCTTCTCAGCATGAACCTCCTTCACTTGCTTGGAAGTAAACTTGACAATAAATTTCCTGGGTCCAGTTTTCACTGGATTGCATTTCATTTGGAAATTAATGGTGTTTCCAGGTGCCAGTGCCCTAGAAAATGCAAAGGCACACAAACAATCAGCCAAAGGCGCCACAGAGCGGGAAACACGTCACATGAGGGACCAGGCACCTGGATCCAGTGCAGCTCATGGGAAAGCCCTGTGCTCTAGAGCCCAGGAAAGCGAGTCTTCACCTGGACTGTGGCCAGTTGTCTCAGCTGTAAGACAAGATGGCCGACTGGAATGGCTGCTTTCCAGCTATGTCAGTCACACACCCTCCTGGGGGCCTCCCGAACAGGTTTCATGGGGAACCTACAAGACAGTGTTCTCTACCCTAGGCGTTACCTGAGTGTAGCAGGCTCTGAGAACAGAAAAAAAGAATCTGTTTTTTAACAATGTTCCTTGGGAATCGGTATGTCTGTGGACGTTTAGGAAACTAGTCGCAGAAGAACCGGAGTCTGCTCGATTTACTCGGAAGAAAGAAATAGACTGAGGAGCAAAGCCTGTCACTAAAACCCTGACTGGGTCTGTCGGCACACCAGAGCCAATCGTGTCTTCTAGTCTATCAGACAGAAAACAGTGCACAGAGGCAGCAAGGACTCCAACTAGGAATATGGCTGACACGTGGATACATGGGAACTTAGCCCATGTTCCTGCAAGCGGGGACTCAGCACTGCCATTTGCTCAGCACAATGCAGTACCAGTTTAAATCCCAAATCAAGATGATTCTAATAGTTCTCTTTCTGAAAAACTGAGGGAAGAAATCTATCTGCCTTCTACATAGCGTGTGTACTTCTGAGCACAGCATTTAAATGACACACATCACCTGCGAAGACAAGTGAAGAGCCTATTAGTCCAGAGACTGAGGACTGTTGGGGATTACATGTGTTATACAGGATGTGTTGGAACAGAGACTGATGACTATTGGAAATTACATGTGTTATACAGGGTGTTTTGGAGCACTGTGTAAATGGCAGGTTATTTGACAAAGTTGGCTGTGTAGGATTCCACCTCAGAATTAAAAGCCACAGTAATAGTTAATTATGTAAATAGAACCATAAGTTGCAGAAAAAGTCTTGTAATGACATGAAATTCAGTATCCACAGAGATTAAAAATGTAATGTGAGTTCCAGCGGTGAAGGCATCTTAGGACTTTAAACAGTCTAGCCTGGGGTAAAACTGTCTAGCCTGGGGTACAGTTCCACAGGAGGCCTTCCGTGTACGAGGTCCTGGCCTCAATTTCCAGGGCAGCACCTTAGAAAAACTAACAAACTTCAGTGGCAGGTGTGGGGACGCATTCCTTTAATCTTGGCACTTAGGAGGCAGAGGCAGGCGGATCTCTTTGAGTTTAAGGCCAGCCGGTTCTGTATAGCAAGTTTTAAGCTAGCTAAGGCTATAAAGTGAGACTATCTTTAAATGAATAAACAAACTCCTACAAGCGGCTTACAACACAACATTCCTTACTCAATTCAGGCTGTGCTCACATGAATAAGAGAAAATTACTCTCTGGGGGAAACGGTCAAAAGAAACAACAAACAAATTAAAGGAGCGAGTCAGCAAGAACACCCAAGCTGTAAATAAAAAGACAAGGATGCTTTGACAGTCCTGAAGGCCAGCAGGTCGACAAGAAACACAAAGGTATGCGGCTGGTGGAGCGCCAACCAGTGCAGTCTCTTCTACAATTTGGCACCAGCAATATGTGTTTACATTTTCCCTGTGGCCCATACTAGGAGTTTACATCTCAGAAGTGTGGCAAATGTGCGTGAGACCCATGTGCAGGGTGTGTATCATCAGAAGGAGTTGACAGACTCACCCTTGTTCCCAGGATTTCATGTGAGCGAGGCCCAGGCTCTCCACTGAGAACCTGATGTTGGTCAGAGGGATGGGCAGGGTGTTCTTGAAGATGCAGGTGATGAGGAGGGCTCGTTGACCCTGCCTGTGCTCGGCATCTGTCAGAGTAGGGAGTGGAGAGGAGACAGCTGTGACAGACTGACACCAGGGGGCCTGTGGCCACATGGGAGGCTCAGCGGAGAATCTGGCCACTGGTGTTCTCTTGCATTCCATGTGTTTGCACATGCTTACCTCTAGTTTTGTCAAACTTTTTTTTTTCCCGAGACAGGGCTTTTCTGTGTAGCCTTGGCTGTCCTAGACTCGCTTTGTAGACCAGGCTGGCCTCGAACACACAGCGATCACCTGCCTCAGCCTCCCAGAGTGCTGGGATTACTGGCATGCGCCACCACACCCATCTGTCAGACATACTTTTAAGAACTCTAGGTGGGTAATTTGGTGGTAGCCAGAGGTCCTAGTATGAACTACATCCTGCTCTCATGCAGCGTGTCAGGATCCCCGTTTCCTGCAGGCCGAGTGGTTGTGAGAGCCCTCACTGTACTAAGGGTGTTGCCCAACTCCCCAATGACCTCACATCCAAACACAGGCCGTGTTCCTCTCCTGCAGTACGTCCCACCCCGATGGCTAAAGCCAGAGCAGCTGACACTCACACGTGCCCCTGCCACACCTGCCCTGGATGTGCCCTCTTCCTCAGGGTGCCTCCTCCCCTTCCCAGGGTTCCTAAAGCACAGTCACTTTAGTAAAAAAAAAATGTGTGGCCCTGTTACACAAAGAAACCCTGTCTCAAAAAACCAAAAAGAAAAAGAAAAGTGTGGCTGAGAAAGCTGGAGTGTCTTTATATCTGCCTCACAGGCACATGAAGCACCAACCAAACACACCTGCACACCAGGCCTCAGGGACAGGTGTTCTCTGACGCCCACAGGCATCTTTGCTGCTGCTGAATTCTTTTAGGTTTGCTTATTTTATCTGTGTGAGTATTTTGGTTGCATATATGTGTATGTACCACATGCATGCCTAGTGCCTGCAGAAATCAGGGGAGGGGGGGAAACAGATCCCTTAAACTGGAGTTACAAGTGGCTGTGACTCATGATGTGGGTGCTGGGGACTGAACCTGGTTTAGAACAAGTGCTCTTAGCCTCTGAGCCATTTCTCCAGCCCTTCAAAAGAGATTCTTGATGATCCAGCCATGGCGAGCATGCTGAAACTGCTGCCAAGTACAGTAGGTCCTGCGGAGCACGCACACACTGCCTCATTGAGTGGGGCCAGCCAGTGTCCCACCGTGTCTAAGGATGAGTCAGTGACTCATGTCCTCAGCCAATCTGCACAGAAATGGCAAGACACAGTCTTCAAAGGGGGCCACGTCCTCACCTGAGAAGTTCCTGTGGGAGCTGCCTGCTGAGACGTAGACCTGTGTGGCTGACCCCGTGATGGCAAAGGGCCCTGGGATGACAGTCTCCCACGACTCATCAGAAAAACAGTGAAGGCCTCTTGCGCATGCTGCCTGTGACTCCCACTTACGTGGGAGAAAACTGAGCAGAGAGCCCAGGCTAGTCTGGCACCAGCTTCATCTCATACCACACTGGGGGCTGGGCCCATGGCAAGCCTTGCACTTCACTGGCTTGTACCCAAAACTCTTTGATACACAGGAAGCTGACAGCGTGGGTCACTTCTGGTAGGAGGGGCCGAGCGTCTGAGGGGAGGGTGCGAGGAGACTATTCAGTGTGCCAACTGCTTCTTTGTAAGTTTGTACTGTGTGTTCCTCATTTTTAAAAAGTTTAAATCCATTTAACCAAAAATTAAGAAGAAGAAGAAACTGCCTGACTTTTCAGAAATATCTGTATGGGGGAAAATGATGTGCCATTTTCCTTAGGAATGCAATTGGCCCACAGATTAGTCAGCCAGAGGATCACAAAGACCCTGAGCTCTGCCCCTCTTCAATAGGAGCCCTTTCTGGCCTGCGGAAGACTCACCTCTATAGAGAAAGCAGGGTACAGGAAACACAGGGTTGTGTCAGTGGCCACCCTGTCCCCAGACTCCATGATCTCTGCAATGATGAACCCTTTGATGACCAGCTCATCATCAACCATGCCCAGTTTGTAGATGTAGGAGTTGGCGTCCATGCTGAGAGCCACCTCGGATTCTGTAAAAGAGGAGGAAGAGAGGAGAGGGGAGTCCTTGGCAACGGGGGTTGGATTAGCACTAGGGACAGAGCTGCCTGGCCTTAGAGGAGCCTTGTCCTCTCTCTGGAGAGCCTGCACCAGGGTCCAAATGGCTTAGTGAATAACTGAGTTAGTGCTGTCTGCCCATGCTGAGGGTACCCACAGCCCACTGATGAGAATGGGCAAACCAAACAAACTCCCTGCTGCTGCAGAGGCTCTTTGTGACGCCATTAGCACTCAATGTGTGTTAGAACCCGGCCGCCATTTTAGCATCTGCCTGGATTCTTTATCACCACCAAAATGTAAATGCTCAAGAAATACTATGTCTCTCCAAACATAAGAGGTTGGCGTGTGGTTGTAGCCCACAGAGAAGAGAGAGACACAGATGCTGGGGTCCTCATCCTCTGGGCTTGAGTCTCATTGGCCCTCGTTCTGGTACCTTGACCTTGGACGTGCACAGTCTTCTGGATGATCCCCAGGTTTGTCTTCTTGCTGCCCGTGTATGTCTGTAGGTCGAGGGAGCATGAAATGTTGACATTCTGTGGGGTGCCTGTTTTCCTTTTCAAAATTAGGGTCAAAGTGATAGGATATCCTAGCTCCACCGAGTTCTGAAGGACGGATAGGCGAAGAGTGCTGTTTGGAGAGCGAGTGTTGGGCTTGTCCTCATCAGGACGGTTACCAGAGGCATTTTCCATGGCCTTCCTTTCCTCCGGGGAGCCTGTTAAAACAGAATATTTCCTGAGGACACCCTTGGGGTCTGAGAGAGCCTTCCCATTGTCCTGGTTAGGATTTTTAAAAGTCAACTTGGCAAAGCCAGGGTCATCTGGGAAGAAGGGGCTTCAATAGAGAGGGTGCTGTCCAAACACAAGCCTGTGAGGCACTTTCTTAGTTAATGGCTGATTGAGAAAGGCCTAGTCTACTGTGGGTCTAACACCCCTGGGAATGTGGGCCTGACTTGTATAAGAAAAGTTCAGTAAGATATGGGGAGCAAGCCAATAAGTGGTACACTCCATGGCTTCTGCCTCACTTCCTGCCTTCACTTCCTGCCTTAGCTTCCTGCCTTCACTTCCTGCCTTAGCTTCCTGCCTTCACTTCCTGCCTCCAGTCCTGCCTTCACTTCCTGCCTCCAGTCCTGCCTTCACTTCCTGCCTTCAGTCCTGCCTTCACTTCCTGCCTCCAGTCCTGCCTTCACTTCCTGCCTCCAGTCCTGCCTTGGCTTCCCCCAGTAGACTGTGATGCAGATGTGTAAGCCAAACACACCCTTTCCTCCCCAAGTTGCTTTTCATCCTGGTCTTTATTATAGCAAGAAAAACCTAACTAAAACATAACTTGGTACCAGGAGTCAGGTGCCAGGAGAACAGGCCATGCTGTTCTGGGGAGGATTATGGGATGACTGTGGAACTTTGATCTGAGAAAGCTGTTGAGTGTTCAAAGCTCAGTGGGCTAGTCAGTGGGAGCTTGGAAAACAAAAAATTTGAGAGCAATGTAGACAATGAAATCCTGGCTTAAGAAGTTTTAAGGGAGTTTTTGTTTTTGTTTTTCTGCATAACCCTGGCTGCTCTAGAACTCCCTCTGTAGACCAGGCTAGCCTTGAACTCATAAATCCGCCTGTGTCTGCCTCCTGAGTGCTGTGATTAAAGGTGTGCGCCACCACCATCACCTGGCTTATGAAGTTTCAAGGGAATCTTGAGAGTCCATAAAGAATCTTCCAGAGCCATCTGTAGGGTACATTTGAATCAAGACCCTATGGCATCTGGTCAGCTGGAGCTCAG
>NW_026131952.1:0-77103 GCF_903995435.1 Acomys russatus
ATCTCTGTTTTTCAAAATCTTTTTTTTTTTTTTTTGGTTTCCTCAATTTACCTTTTTTCTCATACTCTTCGTCCCCTTCTGCCTCATTTCATTTTCCTTTTTAATTTTCTACTTTTTTTCTATTCCTTTCTTTTTCACCTTGTCTTCCTTCATCTACCTTCTCTACTTACTTTTCTTGTTTGTAATTTTCATCATTTTCTCTTCTTATCTGGTTTTCATTATCATTTCTTCCTTGTTTCCCGTCCCGCGGGTTTCGTTATTCCGGGTTCCGAAGGGGGTCGCAGCCTGTAAATGAAGAACAGGCGATAGAAGGACACCGACTCAAGAAAGGATGTCTTATCAAGAGTCATTTACTGAAAGCAGGTGTATGATTTTTAACGTGTGCTCAGGAAGGGCCGGGAAGGAGGGAGGAGAGCAGTGGGAAAGTACAGAATCTTCCGGGGGAGGAACCCCTTGGACCATGTGTGCGGGCAGTGGAGGAGGACAGGTGGCCCCGCGGTCCTCTCCCAGAGACCACCAGCCACATCAGATGTCATGTACCGTGGACTTCTGAGAAGGCTACAAAGCCACGGTACACTGAGTGTTCCTTTTCTTAGGTCCAAGTCCCTCTCCTGGGCCAAGCACGATTTGCCAGTTGTTCCATTGACAGGCAAAATGTTTTGCTAAGTTCTTTCTGTATTAGGGTGCTGGAACGGGTCAGGCTGGAGTCAACGGAACCAGGTCTCTCAGCTCAGCCAGGGTCTCTCGGATCCAAGACTTCCCCTCTTTTTGTCAATGTCGCACCAATGTTTTATTTTTGTCTTTCCTTCTGCTTGATTTTTTCTCCTTTCTTCCCCTTTTCCACCTTTCATTATTTCAAGCTCCTCTCTTTCTTAATATTCACTTTCCTTCTTTTTTCTTTTTCATGCTTTTGACCATTTTTTCTCTTTTTTCTTGCTCTTTTCTTTAATTTTTACCTTTTTTTGCTTATTTCCATCCATGTCTATAACTTATCTCTCCCTTTATTTATATTATTTTCATGTTTTTTTTTTTTTGTTTTGCTTTTTAGTTTCACTCTCTTTATCTTTCTTGCCCTAACTTATTCCATATCGTTTTTTACCTTTCTTCTTTTTTTCTTTCTATCCATTTTTCTCCTTTTCCTTTTTCTTGTTCTGACCTTTGTTGCCATTTATGGTTATTATTTTTCCTTTTAGAAACATTTCACTTTTTTTCTTCCTCCTTTCCGTTTAAAATTTGATTTTTTTGTGCTATTTCCAAGGTTTTTTCAAACTTTTTCTCCTTTCTTCTACCTGAATTTATTTTCCCTCTCATCTTATTTCTTTCTTCCCTTCAACATTGTCTTCTTTATCCCATTCTTATTTTTTTTTTTTTTTTTTTTTTTTTTTTTAGCGATCCTTACTCATAATTTTCTAGGATTTTGCCTCCTTTTTTCCCTTCATTCAACACAGGAGAGTTTTTACCAAAAAAAGGATGGAATTAAATAGATATGAAAAAGATGGGTACAGGATAGGTAAAGATAGATAAAGGATTGGATGACAGACACCGGGGTAATCAAGTGTAAAGGGTAGAGGAATGAAGACAAACACAGACAAGTTCGATTATCGAGTCTGTATATGGTTGATAGACCATCACTCAGACAATATCTTATGATAATCTAGGAATAAGCAATGGTAATAGATATACATTTCTGTGCAGGTAGACGAGAAAATTGAGTCGTGATGTGTGTGATACTGATGCATGAGTGGTTAACAGGCACACCATAATGATCGAATAAAGGGAGCTAGATAGAAGATACTCAAAAATGATCTGTAACGGAAAGATTGAAAAATTGATGGAAGTTAAGTTTAAATAACATAAGAGACAGTGGATGAAAGATAAATGGTTTAGCTAATGATATCGATAACCTGGAGGTTGTCAATTAAGGCTACCCTTAAAGGATAGATGGAAGAGAGGCATGTGATGGTTAGAGGAATGAATATACAGATAATGATATAGGATAGCACAGAGTAAATAATTCAGGGATATTATAAAGACACATTATGGGTAGAGGAAAATCTGATATATATAGAAATGAAGTATATAGAGGAAAGATGAATTGATGATTCTGATAGATGGTCCAAGGCTACAGAATAGCTATATAATAAATGATTCTTAAATGCAAGATAGAATCAGAGTAGCCGCAGTATAGATTTAATAGCTGTGAGAGAGAAACATGGTAACTAGAGGGGAGATGCATGTCCAATCATAGGATAGGTGCAAAGTATATGAAGGTAGATTGAAATAAGACTGCTCCAAGTTACAGGATACATACATTCAGTATAAACAGACTATGAGTAGTTGAAAAACTTGAGAATATTGGAAGTTAGACACAACCTTAATAGATGGTAGGTGAGACAGAGATGGACGACAGTTACAGCCTCTGTACAACATAAACAGCAGGTAAATGTAATATACTAGATGGAATGTAGACATAGAAGTAGCAAAATTTTGATTATCCATGAAATAATAGATCTGAAAAAGCCAAAGAATAGATTGATACTCAATTATAAACAAGTGTAAATTGGCCTCAGAATAGCAGGTGTATATATGATATGTAGAAAGTAAACCCAGGCAGATGAGTGAATTTGAGGCCAGCGTTGTCTACAAAGTGTATCCAGGACAACCAATGTTACACAGAAACCCTGTCACAAAAATACACACACACAAAAACAAAGAAATGAATTACAGGATACGTAGACGATAGCTTGTAGATAGATAATAAATGCTGAAAGGTAAATTTATGTTAGTTTTAGATGGGACAGATTGTTGAAAGAAAATGAAGTGATACATCTTTGATAATTGTTAGAAGGTAAATATTATTTAGCTATTTTATATGTATATGCATGATTAATATACACATAGTTCATAAAAAATACAGGAAGATTAAATGTTTATAGATGATAGAGTCAAAAATGTTTGAGAGCAAATAGACAAATAGACAATATAAGATAGAAAATTAAAGCTAGGGATAGAGTAGATGTTAGGTGTAGATAAAGAGATATAGAAAATAAATGACTGACATTATAGAAAGATGCATAGCAGATAGTAGGGAGAACTTCTAGCACAAGAACAAGAAGTTGACACTCACATGCTTATATTGATAATCACATGGTACTATGTTTACTTTTGTACTTCATTAATTTTATATTTTAATATATTATCTATTTTTGTGTTAGGGATTAGGGAATATCAAATTGTACAATGAGAACACATATTTTACATGATAAGAACAACCAAAGGACAGAGAATTTTAGCGAAAGCTCTTGGTTATACTAGGCCTAATCAGATTAAATATCTCATGTTATCTAGTTAATATGTTAATTCTTTTCTCACTATCTGACCTGGTAAAGACAGGGTTGACAGAGGATACATGTGAACTACTGAGTCTACTTACTCCACATGTCAAGTGCTAGCATGTGTGTCTTCAGTATTCCTGTATTAAAATAGTTATTTCTTATTCAAGGTTTCTGTGTGTGTGTGTGTGTGTGTGTGTGTGTGTGTGTGTGTGTTCACGAATGTCACCCCCATGCAGGATAGAGACAAAGTGTTCAGGAATCAGGTCTCTTTTCTACTATGTTGGTGCTCAAGTTGGGATCACAATCTTAGATGAACTGATACATGAATTTATTTGTCAAAAATTTGAACAATCAAGAAAATAATCCAACAGACATTGGTTCAATTTTTACTTACATATATGAAACTACAAAGGTGTGGAACCAACAAGTTGCTCTTCTAGGATTCATTTAAATTCCTTAGTGGATCATTCTATTGCATATATTTTACATATGAAAAAAAACTTCAGGATTGAATTACTTGCCACTCTCATACATCTTTATGATGTATACAGAATACCTGTTTTTATAGAGCAAGAAGGATCTGGAAATCTGAAACCTGAGAATTCAATTTTATCCAGCAGAGTCCGACAAATAAGCAACCTGAAAGACCTCTGAATTCCAGGTCAGCCAAGGAACTATAGTGCACGTTGGAGGTAAAAAAAAAAAGCTAAGGTCCAGGTGTGGTGGTACACACCTTTAATCAAAAACATTGAAGGAACTGTGAGTTTTTATAAGGCAGCACCTATATTTGAGAGTGATGCTTGAGAGTTTGTGGAGGGAGAATTCAGGTAGAGACCACATGTGCCTGAGAATGAGAAGGATCCAGGTGGTCATGAAAAATTGATGGACAAGAGAATAGAATAGAATAGAAGAGAGAGAGAGAGAGAGAGAGAGAGAGAGAGAGAGAGACAGACAGACAGACAGACAGACAGACAGACAGACAGAGAGACAGAGACAGAGAGACAGAGACAGACTGAGACAGACAGAGACAGAGGCATAGACAGAGACATACACAGAGACAGAGTCAGAGAGACAGAGAGACAGAGAGAAGCCAGATTGGATAACTCAGCTAAAAGAAGATTCAAGCCAAAACACCTGGGTAAAAGCAGACAGAAGAAAAGTCAAAAAGCACAGGTACGTACGAAATTATTAAGCAGTAAGTGTCTGATGCTGAAAACATTATATACCTACATTAGACCTATGTTGGACCTACAGATGCTTTTCTATATGATTCAGTATTTGTTGTTTTGCTTTCTCTCTGATCATATAGCATCAGACCTATATGTTTTGTAATAAACCATCAAAACATATCCCAAAGAAATGCGTGAAAATTTTTTATGTATCATGTATCCCCTTTCAATATTCAAAGTCAATTTACTAGCATTTAATTAAGATGTTGTTGTTTGTCCATATGAAGGCAAAATTGATAAAAACAATTTTACAAACACAGAACATAGGCTATGACTCTAAGATCTGTAAATGTTACCAAAGAAATTAGAGTGAAATCAAATGTCCTACGGGAACCAGGGTAGTTGAGCAATTATCAAAGTCACACATGCATGCACCATACTTTTTCTATCCTCAATACCATACCTCTCTCTTGAAAAGATTGTAAGTCTTTCACTCAGGTATTGGTGAATTGTACGTCAAGAATCTGCTTCAAACCTCAACTAATGTAATAAGAAAGTATTTTTGTTGCACTGGGATACACTACATGGACATAAACAATAAAATGATTTTATTCAAAGATATATTTGTTAAAATGTTTGTAGTATTAAAATCAAAAGCAAATGAAGAATACATATTCAATGAAAAAAAGAGCAGTGGGAACATTTCTAACTGAGATTTCTAAAGTGTTTCATCAGCGATTGCTTGATTCTGTGAGACCACTGGATTTTATAAATCATGACAGCAAATAGTTTAAAGAAATTGAGTAAAGTTGGGCATGACACCTGGGATTTCACAAACAGAATGCTATGTTAAAACCCCAGAACATTTTGAAAATCATAGGAATTCAACCTTAAACTTCAAAAAGGCTCATTGTACCCATTGAGATCAATGGTGTAATATCCATACAATAAATACTTGTCCTTGTGCTCCTGCTTGTATTTGCTTTTATGTTTGTGCTTGTACTCGACTAAGATCATGCCCAGT
Organism: Acomys russatus; assembly: GCF_903995435.1. NCBI lineage: Eukaryota > Metazoa > Chordata > Mammalia > Rodentia > Muridae > Acomys > Acomys russatus. The sequence continues at coordinate 5,529 of NW_026131952.1, forward strand.
TCTGAAGTGTTTCATGTAGCATTTACCAGGTAGCAGGTTAAACTTCTGCAAACTCAACCTGGGATTCCAAATAAGATAATATATTTCAGCGGTGAGATAGAATGAGACCCAAATAATAGGAAACGCAGGCAGAACCCTATAGACTTAAACATAATTTTTAATATTTTGCAGATAATTGAAAAGCCAACACTATAAATATGTATATGTTTGTGAGTGTATGTTTGTGAGAGAGTGAGAGTGAGACAGAGTGTATCTGTTTACAAATATTTGCAACAAATTTGAGTAATAACAACAGTAGAGTGTTAACAGTTCATAATTCTATTCAACGGCTCTTACTCCATATACATCTGTGTCTGAATCAGGATGATCCACATTCGAAGCTTCAACTTTGCACTTTCTTTGCATGTCATTCTTTGGATTCCTTTTTCAAGCCTTAATTAAACCATAAAGAAATAATAAACAAAATGTGTTTTATGTACTGGCTGGATAGTTTCGTCTTTTGTTGTATTGCTTTCATAATACTAGACAGACATATATAGCATAAGGAGGCAGAAAAAATCCATACAAAGTTTTCCTAGCCTTCAACACTGTGATCAACAATTAAGACTGGCATGGCAAAATATTTCCATATTTGCAGTAGTTGCATCAATATTATGTGGGAACTGACCCATTTCTGAATGGATGGATGGCATATACATGTGTGGTACTATAAGTCTGAGCAGAAACACAAAGCTGGGGACTTCAGCATCCCCACTGGGTAATATACTTGTTATTACCTTGCTTAATGGACATAGTATCAATGTTGTCTCTAAATTAATAACTTTTTGCAATTAATCTTCATGCCCATAGATTATTGCAGTTTTCAGATCTCATATGAGTAGTACATTTATGCAATATTCAATAGTTAAAATTGATAGTCATTAGTAGCCAAACTGTTAGAGAATTAAGTGTGAGGTGAGAGTTTTCATATATGTCTGACATACCTAAGAGACCCTTACACATAGCTTAGGGAATACTACACTATGTAGGGAAGGAGTGTCATACGAATTAGAGACTTGGAGGAAACAGTGTCATATGAACCATTACAAAACACTGCAATCAGGAACTCATAATAATATTGTGACTTCTTGAAACCTACAGAAACATTATATCCAGTAATTCTGCCACAAATGATTGCTTATTCTAATTGATGTTTTTAGACCAACATAGACATATGAATCAGCAAGAAACCTCTGCTACAACCCAATCTACACTTTCAACATAGTAAAGACATTTACAAACATAAAGTCTTCTAGCTCAAGGACTAGAACTAGTAATTCAGATATTTGTTTTCATAATCACTGGTACTGTATTTACTTTTATACTCCATTACTTTTACATTTTAATATATGATCTATTGTGTACTTAGACATTAAGCATAATAACCAATGGTATAAAAGGAACACGTTTTTTACATAATGAGAAAGACAAAGGGCAACCTATTTCAACTAAAGCAAATGGTTTTAAAAGGCCTATTCAGGTGAAATATCACATGGTAAGGTTTTGTCAACTGGAAGATTTTTTATTTGCTTTCTTATTGTCTCATCTTGTTAGAACAAGATTGAAAAAGATAACTGTGAACTACTGATTCTCCGAACTCCATATCTCTAATGCTAGCATGTGTGCCTTCAGTACTCCAGTTTTTTCAAATAAATATTTGTTATTCACTGTGTGTTTGTGTGAGTTTGTGTGTGTGTGTGTGTTTGTGTGTGTGTGTGTGTTCAAGATGTCACTTCTCATCAAGATAGAGGGAAAATTTTCAGGAATCTGTCGTTCTTCCTCTATGTGGTCTCACAATCTCTCTTGTACTGAATAAGTTTTTTCTTCATCCATTATTCAACACTTAGATAAAATAATACAACAGACAAAAGTTAAATTTTTCCATATGTATGTGAAAATATCAAGATTTGGAAGGTGCAATTTGCTCATCTGGAATTCACTTAAAGTCTCATTGATCATTCTGTTGGGTGTACTTCCTTTATAAAAAAAACCTTCAGGTTTACATTACATACCGCCATCAATACCTTACCTGCATGGTTTTACTGTAGTTTCATCATCAGAATCAACAATTAAAACACAGGGTTGAATATCACTGGGGTGTTCCTGTACAAAAATTATCACAACCCATTCAATTGTTGCCACCGTCATTTTGGAAACTTGAGAGTCATATCCACATTCAAAACCCAGCCTAATATCCACTCTAATGTATCTGTCTACTAAGAAGTGCTTTACATTTATAACATGCATTACATACTTTCATTGTAACTAATTCATATATCAGTGTGACGAAGACACCAAGATGACAGGTACAAAAATTAAGCATACACCAAATGATTTATTTCAAGGCTAATAGATGAAGGGAAGGAATTTCATTTTGATTCAAGTTCACTGATCACTCTTTTAGGCCATCGTTGTATAAAGACTCTTCTGTCTCTTCCCGGTTCTCCTCTTTCATAAAATAGCCTCCCATATAGAAATAGAAGAATGGATCATTCTAAAACTGAATGAAGGAGAGATAGATCTAAAACACCGTCACAAGAGGCACATGTACCTATCACTCCAGAGTTTTCCTGGCTTCCAAAACTGCCCTCATCACAAACTTCTAGTTATGCCTATATCTGCTAATAATATCACCATTCATCTTAAATCTGAGAGTTTCCAACCATAGGACAAAAATCAGTCCAGATTCCTGCCACTCACCTAACACAATAAAAATGCTCCTTACTCTATACTGATTCTTTCTGCACAGAAATATAGCTGTTGAAAAAAAAACGATGGGCCCTTTAAAATAGGAGGAAATAACATCATACTCCACAATTTGGATTGAGCCCAGAGGACAGAAAAGCTTTCCATTCTGTCCCTTAACAGCCTTGGACCTAATGACAGACTCTTTTTTCTATTACGACTATGGTTTCCAGAACATCCTATGTCAGGTTATTATATGTACCCAATTTTTTTGAAAGTAGAAGTGTTAAAAGAATGAAATATGTCCCTATGTGGCTTAGATTTTTCAGCTAAGAATATGAATTTTTGTAATACTGGTTGTCATATTGAATGCCTATGTTCTTCCAGCTATGCTTACAACTGTATACTCTATTATATGCAATCTACATATAAAGTATGTAGGAAAAGCACCCTTACCATATTTTGGTACTCTTCATAGGTAGTGAACTCCTGAAGTTTAGTTTCCTCAAATTTTGTAATTTTCTTTGACATTTCTTTTCAGAAAAATATGAGAGAAGTTATATGAAAAATGAGCAGTTGCTGTTGTAGTTATCAAAGTCAAAATTTTATAAAAGTGTCTCTGAATAGATTTGAGAGGTTTTGTATTCCACAGCTAAAGGGGAAATCAGAATAGTAATATGGATTATTTTTTTCTTCTTTCACTTTCATGTGGGGTTTATGGATTGAACTCAGCTCATCAAGCTTGCACAGCATGTGCATAATATCCTTCAGCCATCTCACCAATGCAAATGCAATGATAACTGTTATCATAGAAAAGATATAAAGTGTGCTATATCATTTCTTAGTAAAATAATGCCATTGAAAAATCACCCCTCAACCTGCAATTTTCCATCGTGTTCTATCAAACTCAGGATCCTCAATATTCCATACAAGATTAACAATTCTACATAGATCCATAATAAGAGTCGTGAACTAAAAGGTGGAACTCTGTTCAGTTTCGATGAAGGGCTTTTATTTGTGTGAACCTAATGCCATACACAGGACAGAGTTAATAATTAAATTGGGTAACACAGTCTCCAACTTCAATATTTTGGTAAATATGAATTAGCTATCCAAATCACAAGAAAATGAAAGTGTCAGGGTTTACAATGATTTTTCTGGGAATTCTGGCTTTAGGTCAGCAGTCTTACAATATATCCTCAGAGTGCAATCAAATGACTTCACTAAAGTGACCATGAGATAGTGTGTCTAGCATTGGGGCTCTAGGATGGAGAGTGTAAAAGCTTTAGTCCTGCTGAAGATGATTGAAGAAGGAATGCAATGTGAATGAGTGGACAATCGGCCTAAAAAATATTTTAGTGGGTTTAGCCACAAAAAGGGCATAGAAATAAAGTATGTTGTCAAGAAATAATGTAGTCAAGAATGTCATGCCTTCATCTAATATTAGGAGACTGTGATTATATGTTTTTGGGGATAAATCCATCACCTGTCAAAAGCTACATGTGTCCCATGATTTAAGCGTTGTCTTACAGATCCACAGAAATGGTCATTACGATTGTCCATTTGTACTTCGGTAAGTTCCACTCTTGGACAAGGTTTTGGGTATATTTTGTGCACTGTGCATACTCCACCTGCACACAGCCTGTAAGTGGAAAGAATCAAATAGTACGCCTAATGTCGCCCCCACCTAAATTCAGCAATACTATCAGGAATAAATGGGCCTTGGTTAAACCTCTATCAGCAGGTGTTTAGGTAACAGCTTCTTGACCTCTTACAGGCATTGCTCTGGCTCTAGTGTGCTATGATCATGTGTGTACATCAGTTTTCTAATTATCTTCAACAAATTGTGAATCTCTTCTGGAGTTGGATTCTTGAGTGGATTAAAAGCAGCTATAATTAACAGAGAATTCAAGAATGAGCAAAATGAATTGTAGCAATGAGACAAATTATTCATATGTGAATGTATAAGGTGTAAAAGAAGAAAATGTCAGACTTTTTTGTTAATTAACATCAAGTGCCTTCATTGTGCATAGTAACTCTTGCAAAAAGGTATATCAAGATGTGGACTTATCAATACTCAGATAGGAATGCATAAGTATTGAGTTTTTGAGGCATGTCAGGCTAAAGACCATGAACTGGTATCTAAAATAAATTGTAAATACCCAATCAAGCAAGTAAATTCCATTTCCATTATTTTAGTGACGTGAAAAGAATGTCAAAGTTATAACTCATGGAGTTAGAGATTCTTTGTCAACAGCATTATCAATTCCTACCTCATGCTCTTTTCCTGCTGATTTCTCTCCATTTTTCAACCAGGTCAAAGTAGAATCTAAAACCAATTAAGACCAATATTTTACAAAGAATCATGTTTTTATAATCTGTAGCATCTACCTGTTCTTTATTTATCACCTCACTGCTTTATTCCTTCGATTTATCCTTTCCTCTTCCATCTACATTCTAATTATTATGTGCCATCTCTTTGCAAACTGCTGTGCATCTGTCCTCTGTCATTTATTTTCTATATGTCATTATCTTTATTCTATCTTCTACTGTATCACTATAATTATTCTTCTATCTTCTATTATCTAATTGTCTAATTCCTATCAAACCTTTCTAAACCTTAACATGTGTCTACGTGTATCCATCCTCTATTTTCTATCAACAATGTATTTACCATGCATATACCTATAATTTACCTATATAATACCTACCTTCAATCTGTCTATCAACCCTGTATCAATTTATTTTCTATCAACTATTTAATCCCATCGCCAACTAACCTATATTTACCTTTCATTATAATCACCTATCTACAATCTACCATATTTCTATCATACGTTTACTTTCTTATTTGTATATATGGGTGTGTGTATTTTTGTGTGTGTGAGTGTGTGTGTTCGAAACAGGGTTTCTCTGTGTAGTCTTGGCTGTTCTGGACTCTCTTAGTAGACAAGGCTGGACTCAATCTCACAATGACCTGCTTGTTGTTTACTTTCAAAGAATCATTTATATTCCTGCTATACTGAGGCTAATATACACTAAATATGATTGGCTATTTACACATGCTGTATCTCTTACAGATCTATTATTCATCCATCATCAAAATTCTTTCTGTTCTAAATCTACAATGAATCTAGTATCTCCCAATTATATACTGATTATGTTCTACTGATCCTGTATATATCATCCATCTGTGTATTGCCTACAAATATACCGTGTCTGTCTTCCACATCTATACATTATCATCTATCTATGCTCTGTCTCTAATGAACCTATGTACCATCTATCCTGCATTAGTCACATTTCCATCTATGTACCTATAAATTTATCTACCCTGTGTTTATATTATCATCTACACTAGAGTTACCATGTGTCTACACTGTGTCTATTATATAAGGATCCCCTATATAGCAGTTATTCTGAATCTAACTTCCTTTAAAGATCACTTTGTCCTATCACCATCTTATGAACTTGTTCCATCTATCAAAATCATCTATCCATCTTCTATACTCTTTATACTTTGTTTGTATTTATATCATATTTCTTCTACATATAATGTGTCTGTATATTATCCCTCCATTATTTGTCATCTTACTATCCTATATATCTCCATACATAAAGATCAATGTTCTGACCATCCCATGCCTGTCTTCCTTCGATTTTTAAGTTATGTTGTGATTGGTTAGAATTCAAGTACCATTCGTCATTAGCATTTTTTCAATCTCCTATAAACCTACCTATCATAATGATAAATTCCATTGATTTATCTTCTTTTCTTTTTGTATTCTTTGATTATCTTCTACCTGTCTGCTATACTCTAGTTATTCTGTGAATGTAAACCACCCATGTATCAGTATATCATAACTACCCTGAATTTCTCTTCTTTTGCTAATCTAACTTGTATTTGTTGTGTATCTATTATCCTGCTTCTTTATCATATTTTATTTGCTGTGCTATTGTCTACATTCGAGATAAGGATTCTACCCTCAACAACTCTATATTTTTCTTCACCTCCCTATCCTTGATCCTCTAGCTATCTTGTGCCTGCCATACATTCATCTAGCTATTGGTTAGTTATTATGATCCTGTATCCATGTATTTATCTATCATTTATCTTCTGGATATCCTATGTTCTATACTATTGATGTATCATTGTCTTCTACTTACCCTAAATCATTCGGATCTATTTTTCAATTTATCCTTTCTCTCCAATTTTCATATAAGATAACTTTCTTGTCATACGTCCTTTATTTTCCTCCATGTATTTATCATCAATTCACTGTATGTCGTATATTCAACTTCCATTGCTGTCTCTTTCTTTCTCTCTGTTCCTCTCATTCTCTCTGTTATACCATCAACTTACTCAAAAACTATCAATTAATATTTTTAGATTAATTTATCTCACATGGCTCCTCTTTCATATATATTGATAAATTCGTTAATTTGTTTATTTCATACATCTACTGTTACATGTAGTATATATACTTTTATCTACTGCTCAATCTTCTATGTCATATACTTTACCATATATTGTTTATAATCATTAAGCCTTCTTATCGAATCATCTATAATATTTATAACAGTGAACTTGCGATCTTTCACATATTTTAGGTACTGTACATCTCTTGTGATATAACTTTTTTATACTTAAAAATGCAGCTAATCTGGCCCTTTTACCACTGTTAAATGTATTATATATTCTTTTCTCTACTGCTCCATCTTTTATGTCATATACGTTACCATATGTTGTTTATAATCAATAAATCTTCTTATAGGGTTTATCTATAATATTTATCACACTGCACTCATGATCCTTTGTGTATTTTTGGTACTGTGTATCTCTAATGTGACAACTTCTTTTTACTTTATAATGAAGCTAGTCATGCCCTTCTGCTATATTATTCCATTACATTTTTAACTGTGGTATAGTCAGTATTACTCAAGAAATGGAAATATATTTTATAATCAAGATGATATTTAAGATTAAGTAAGTTATATAGATAATTACATAAATTTAGACTACTCTGAAACCTCTATAACTGAAATATAAAATAATGAATTCTGCAATAATCACCTGGTGACCCACATTCCTTTATCAATGATTTCTACAAGGTTAGACAAAAAATCTCAGCATTTTGCCCTTATCAGAGAGCTCCACGAGGTCAATCTTACCATATCTCCCACTTGAAGTAAAGTGACCTTCTGTTTACTGTATCCGGGCAACTCTAGAATGAACACAGATTATGACAATGCATGAGAACATAATAGCCAAGGACAATGACTGGTCAGTAGAGGCAAGACTGTAATTGGTCAAAACAGATGTTTTAATGATTGTGGTTACTGTTAAGAGCAAGGCTGTGATTGGTCTTAGACACTAACTTCGATAAATATAATTGGTTCTGAGATGAGTATTGTCATTTGTTTAAATATAATCCTTAGTGAATGTGATTGATGATTAGTGGCTAGGCTGTGATTTGTCTAATTAAAAGTTCCAAACACAGTGAATGGTTCCACAAGGCTTAGCAGTTGTATTCTATGAGTCCATATGGAGATATTCAGCAGTTGCTGTGTTCCTTATTTGATTGTCTAATCCATCTATCGGTTCATGTTATATTTCAACTACTTTCATTTTATGAAATGTTTTCACTGCATGTGTGAATACCAAGAGAACAGGCATCCTATATGCCTGAGTGTTAGTGCCTGCCAGTTTCTGTCTTTTTCCACTTCCTCTAGTGAATAGAATCTAATAAGAGTCTGGGTTTATTTGCTTACATGTTACTCTGTCACCTGCCTCTAGTGGCCAGAGCATCTATTTGCCTGTGTCTGTCATTGTCTCTCTTGCTGCCCATATTAGTAAAGGATATTTATGTACAGTGTGTGTGTTTTCCAACCTGTCTCTCTCATAGGCTTCTAAGATATAAAGCATTTAGGGATAGAGTGTTTGTGTGTGCGTGAGTTATTCTCCTTTCCTCTAGGTGAAAATCGCTCCCATGGATTTCAGTAGTATGTCAGACTATATCCCCTTGCTATCCCTCTATGGGACATGGGTAACTCTGAGTGAGTGTGTTTTTCTGCCTGTTTCTCTCTCTTATCAGTGCCTAGGCTACAAAGTCTTATGGGACTTTCTATGTGTGTCTGCGTGTTTTTTCTTTTCCCTTATTCTATGGGACAATGGTATCTCTGGACATAGTGTGAGTGTCTCCCTGTGTCTTTCTCCCTTGCCACTTTGGGACATAGGAATCTATATTTTAGAGTGTGTGTTCTTCCCTGTGTCACTCTCTCACCTTCCTCTAGAGGATGAAGACATTGACAGCCTGACTGTGTTTACATCCTTTTTCTCTCTCCCATGATGTTATGGGACATGGGATTTTATTGTCCAGTATCTGTGCCTTCCTGTGTCTCCATCAGTTTCTATAACAGACAAGGGTATATATGTGCCTAAGTTTAGTGCTTGCCTGTGACCCTCCACTGTCACTAGGGACAAGGTAAGTAATGTTTCTGAGTGTGTATGCCAACCTTTGTCTTCTTAAACCACTTCTAACCTACATGTGCAGCAGTGGACCTCTTGTATTGTTTTCTTTTCTCTTTCCCATGCCTATAGGCATGAAAGGTCAACACTGTTGCTCAGTGTGAGCCTGCCTATGTCTCTTCATGCACTTCTCCTGAGGAGAGCTCAATGATGAGCTCGATTGTGTGCGCCTATCTGCTATTTTAGGCAACCTTCACATAGGCAACAAGACATATATGTGTATGAATTTGTTAACCTACCTTTATCTCTCTCACCTGAGTCTATGAAACAAGGACACCATAGGCCCTGTTGTACATGTCTACCTGTGCCTCTCTCATGCTTCTAGTGTATATGGGAATCTATGGGCCTGAATTTGTGTGCCTCACTTTGTCTCTCTCCTTTAATTCTATGGACCACGATAATCTCTCAACCAGCATAAATGTGCCTATTATGTCTCATTCTCTTACCTCTAGTGACTAGGTCAATATAAGCGACTGTGTGTGTTTGTGTGTGTGTGTGTGTGTGTGTGTGTGTGTGTGTGTGTGTGCCTGCCTGTATTCCTCTCTCCTCTGCCTATGTGGGACAAAGCCTTTTATGTGCCTGTGGGTAAGCTTTCTTGTGTCTCTTGATCATTCCTACAGATATAAAATGGCACCAATTGGCCTGAGTTTGTGTTCTTGCCTGTGTAACTCTCTCCATTTTCTTTAGGGGACAGGGCGATCTATGATCCTGAATATGTTTGTGTGCCTGTGTCTCTCTCGCAGGTCACTCTAGGGTAATATAGAATCGATTGGACAGAGTGTGTGTGCCTTCCTATGTCTCTTGCACCTGCCTTTGTGTTATAAGTGCATGCATGTGCCTGGGTGTGTCTACCTGCCTGTGTAATGCTTTTCCATGCATCTATGTGACAAGGAAATCTCTTGGTATGAGAGTTGTTTACTGCCTGCATCTATCAACCTCTCACTTAGGGAGAATGTCATCAGTGGGAATGATTGTGTGTTCCTAACTATGTCTCATTCCCTTCACTCTAGGAGACAAGGGCATCAATGTGTATCAGTCTCTGTTTTGGCTTTGTCAGTCCTTCACTTACATTTATCGCACAATGTTATCAGTTAGCAAGTGAAGAAGTGTCATCGGGTTATCTCTCACTTGCCTTTAGTGAAGGAAATAGCATATGTTTGCCTGTGTTTGAGTGGCTGTCTGTGACTCTATCACCGGCCTTGAGAGGAGAAGGTCAGCTATGCATCTGAATGTGTTTGCCCACCAGTCCCTCTCACCTACTTCTGGCATATGATGATATCTATGGACTTTAGGGTGTGAGAATGCCTGTATCTTACTCACCTGCTTCTTGGAGGAAAAGTCATTTTTATGGCTGTGAGTGTATTCCAGTCTTTGTGTGTCTCTACCTTCTCCCTAGGGAACAAGGGTATCTATGGGCCTGACTTAGTGTCCTCCACTTTGCCTGTTTATCATCTATGTCAAGGCTACAACAGCATCATTGGGTCTGAATGTGAGTGCCTACCTGGGTCTCTCTCTCATATGCTTATATGAGACAATTAAACCTATGCATCTGAGTACATGTGAGGGTGTCGTCCTGTTTCCCAATCTCCCATGACTTTAAAAGATAATAGTAACCTTTCCCTGTGTGTATGTGTGCCTTACTGTTTTTCTCACTGCTTTTTCAAGAGAACAAAGGTATCATGAAGCTTACTGGAAGTGCCTGCCTGTGTCTCTCTCTTTCTACTGCTTCTAGGACACTGAAGAATCAACTGAGTTCAATGTGTTTGCCTGCCACAATCTCTCACCTGCTTCTAGCACAAAAGAATTTCTATGTGCTTTTGAGTGCATTCCCCATATGTCTCTCCTCACTGACCATATTTTTTAACATCATACTAGGGCAAGACTGTGAGTACCTGGTAGTGTGTTTCCTCTCTTCATCTCGGAGAGATGGACCATGATGTGCCTGATAGTTTTTGCCTGTTTGTATATTTTTTCTGTTCCTCTAGGGGATGTGCTTATATATGGGCCTGACTGTCATTTCTAGGCTGTTTGTGTCTCTTACATTCATTTAGGGAAACAGGTCATATATGCCTGAGTGTGTGTAGTTTTCCTGGTGCTCTCCTGAGTGTAGGGGGAAAGACCATAAGTCTGCCTGAATTTTTGTGCCTGCCTGTAGCCTTGTCCACATCATCTATGGGAAAATGGCATCTGTGGACCTGAGTGTGTGTGCCAAGCTATGTCTCTGTCTCTTGATGCTATCATACAAAGGCATTCTTGGACCTCAGGTTTTGTGCCTGAGTTGTCCCTCTCATCGTCTTATACTGTGAAAAGTCACCTATTATACTGGGAAAGAGTCACTTAATGTGTCTCTCTGTTCCCTGCCAATAGTGGACATACATATCTATGGTCTAGAGAATGAGTTCCTTCCTTTGTGTCTCTCTCACATCTTGCAAGAGGACAAGAGCATCCTTGAGCCTGAGTGTATAAGCCTGCCTCTGTCTCTTTCATATGATTGTATGGGACAAGTGGATCCTTGTTTCTGGCTGAGTGTGTGTGTGCCTACCAGATTCCCTCTTTCTACTGACTGTAGAGGACAAGTAAGTATATAGACCTGAGTGTGAGTGCCTGCATTTATTTCTCTCCTACATGCTTCCAGGGTTAAAGGGCTTCTATGTCCATGTGTACCTAATTGTCTCTCACCTACCTCAAGTGGACATGGAAAACCTTGAATGTGCCTGTGTGTGCTTGCCTGTGTTTCTGTCTCTTTTGTCTATGGGACAAGGACATCTATGTTCTTGGGAATGTGTGCTTGTCTTTGGCTTTTTTGTCATTTGGGGACAAGGCATTTTTTGGTTCTGAGAGTGTGTGCCACCCTGCGACTCTCTAACCCCTTCAAGCATTCAAGCACAGTTTGTGTGACTACCTACTCCTCTTTTACCTGCTCATTGGGAAAAAGTCATCAATATTGCAGAGAATGTTTTTGAGCCAATGCTCTCCCTTCCTTTTCTCCAGAGGAAAAGCACAAATATTAGCCTGAGCAAATGTCCCAGTCTTTGTCTTCTGTCAAATGTATCAAGATAAAAATAATGTCCTTTGCCCTGACTGAGTGTGCATGCTTGTGTCTCCTTCAAATGTTTATATAGACCAATGAATATATGGGTCTGTATTAATGTGTGGGTGCCTGCCTGAGTCCCTCTCTGCACTGACTCTACAGAGAAAGGGCATCTCTATGCGTGAATGTGTGTCTGGCTTGTATCTCTTTATTTTTCTTGGATCTTTGGACAATGGCATCTATGTGCCTCAATGTGTTTACCTGCCTGTGTCTCTCTTCTCTCTTTTCTTCCTCTAGGTGAAACGGGCATCAAGGTGTCTGAGGGTCTGAACCTGGGTGAATCAAACTTCTGGCCCTCCGGGTTTAAAGGCCATCTATGAGTGTGTATTTATGCTTGCCTTTTTCTCCTATATGCCTCTAGGAGACAAGGACATATTTGCGACTTAGAGTGTGTGTCTACTTGTGTCTCTCTCAGTTGCCAATCGCAAAAAAATATATTTGTAACTGAATATATGTGCCTGCTTGTTTCTATCAATCCCATGAACTAGGGAAAGGGTATCTTTGCTTCTGAGTGTTTGTTTCTGACTGTGGTTCTCATATACAAGTAAGGACCTAGGCATCTATGGGCCAGATGTGAGTTTCTGTTTTGTGTCTCTCCTACCATTTTAAGTGATAGGGGCATCTATTGGCAAGGCTCTGTGCATGCTTGTGCCTCTCTTTCATGATCTTGGAATCAAGCGTTTTATTGTATCTGACTGAGTTCCTGTCTGTGTCACTATTTATCTTCCTGTTTGGGACAAAGGCAAATTTGCCCCGGAGTATTAGTGTCTGCCAGTGTCTCTTTCTGCCCTTCTTCAAATAGGCACAGGCATATTTGGGCCTGCTTTTATGTGTCTGCCATTGTATCTCTGCTTTTGTTGTCTTTAGAGGATGCCATACTTTCAGTAGGACTTCAGGCCCGTATCTGCCCATCATAATGTTCTTCTTGTATGTTTCCAGGACCCTCTCGATCCCTCTATTTCCCCATTCTCCCATGCTTCTCTCACCTGAAGTCCCAATAGTATATCCTCCTCTCTGACCCAATTTTCTGTTTAGTAAAGTTTATCAGAGGGCAATAAACTTGGGCTAGTGTCTCGATATAAGCGAATTTATACCATTTGTAACTTTTTGTTTCTGGGTAAACTGACTCATTATGAAATTTCTAGTTCGATCCAAGAGTCGACAAATTGGGGAATACATTGTTTTTTTCTAATTTTTTAAAATTTTATTTTATTAATTTATTCATATTACATCTTAAAAGTTATCCCCTCCCTTGCCTCCTGCCATTCCTCTTTGCCTCTCATTTTCCCTTTACTCCCCTAACCCATGACTCTGACTGAGGGGGACTTCCTCCCCCTATATATGCTCATAGGGTATCATGTCTTTTCTTAGTTGCCTACTATCCTTCTTCTGAGTGACACCAGGTTCACCATTCAAGGATGTGTTCAATTATGAGGCACCAGAGTACATGGGAAAATCAAACTCCACTCTTCACTGAAATGTGTCAAAGTCTTGTCAATTGGCTGGTGCCATAGTTTGAGTGGGACCTCAGGGTCCAAATCTGCCTATCATATTGTTCTTCTAGTAGGATCCTCTGGATCCTTGAAATTTACCATTCCCCATGCTTCTCTCATCTAGAGTCCCAATAGGATGTCCTCCCTTCTGTCCCAGTTTCCTGGTTAGGGAAGACATTCATGGAACACGCCCCTTGACCTAGGAGCAGATATAAGGGAGTAAATACCATTTAAGCCTTTCTGCTTCTTGGTTAACTCACTCATTATGATGAATTCTATTTCAATCTTTTTGTCCCCAAATTTCGGGAAATCCTTGTTTTTAAAGCTGAGTAGTATTCCATAGTGTAAATGTACCACAGTTTCTTTAGCCATTCTCCTACTGAGGGACTCGTAGGCTGTTTTCATGTCCTGGCTGTTAAGGATAAGGTTGCTATGTACATGGTTGAGCAAATTTTCTTGATGTGGTCAGGATCATCTTCTGGGTATATACCAAAGAGTGGAATAGCTGGGTCTTGCAGAAGCCCTATTCCCAGGTTCTGATACTGCACTAAATAGGTTTCAAAAGTCGCTATACTAGTTTGCATTACTACCAGGAATGCAAAAGTGTTCTGCTCTCTCCACATCCTTTCTAACCTATGGTGTCCCTTGAACTTTTGATCTTAGCCATTCTGATGGGGTTATGATGGAATATAAGAGCTTTTTTGATTTACATTTCTGTGATGACTAGTTAGGATGAGCATTTCTTTAAGTGTTTCTCAACCATTTGATATTCCTGTGTGGAGAATTCTCTGTTTAGTTTCAAGCCCTATTTCTCAATTGGGTTATTTGGTTTTGTGGTGTGTAGTTTCTTGAGGATTTTATATATTTTGGACTTTAGACCATTATTAGTTGTAGGGTTGGTGAAGATCTTTTAACAGTCTGTGTGCTGGCGCTTTGTTTTTTTGACACTTTCTCCTGCTTTACGCAAGATTCTTAGCCTCATGAGGTCCCATTTATTAATTATTGACCGTAAGGCCTGCACTGTTGGTGTTCGGTTCAGGAAGTTGTCTGCTGTGCCAATGTGTTTCAGATTCTTCCCCACTTTTTCTTTTATCTGAATTAGTGTCTCTCATTTTATTTTGACGTCTTTGATCCACTTCAATTTAAGTTTTGTGCAAGGTGACAAATATGGATCCAGTTGCATTTTTTAACACAAAGACATCCAGTTAGAACCGCACGATTTTTTGAAGATGCTATTCTTTTCCCTTTGAATGAATTTGGTCTCTTTGTCAAAAATCAGGTGAAAATATGTGTGTGGATTCATATCTGGAACTTCGATTCAATTCCACTGATCTACCAGTCCGTGGCTGTGTTAGTACCATGCTCTTTAAATTACTGCTTCTTTATATTACAGCT
This sequence comes from Acomys russatus, assembly GCF_903995435.1. Classification (NCBI taxonomy): domain Eukaryota; kingdom Metazoa; phylum Chordata; class Mammalia; order Rodentia; family Muridae; genus Acomys; species Acomys russatus. The sequence continues at coordinate 20,761 of NW_026131952.1, forward strand.
TCAGATCAGATATGCTGTATGTTTTCACTGGATGATCTTTTATTGTACAAGATTGTTGTAGCTTTCTGGTTTTTGGTTAAGAGTTGAAATTTCAATATCTTTTAAAAATGTGTAGTTAGTTTGATAGGGATTGCACTAAATCTGTAGATTGCTTTTGGTAAGACAGGTATTTTTACTATATTAATTCTCCTGATCCATGATCATGTAAGATCATTCAATATTCATCTCATCTTAAATGTCTTTCTTTAGATTAATGAAAAAATTTTCAAACAAGTCCTTCACTTGCTTGGTTAGAGTAACTCCAACATATTTTATATTGCTTGTGTATAATGTGAAGGGTGTGTTTTCCTGAGTTCTTCCTCTGCAAGCTTGTCATTTGTGTATAGAAGGGCTACAGACATTTTTAATTAATTTTATATCTAGCCAATTTGCTGGAAGAGTTTATCAGATGAGGTAGTTCGCTGCTGTAATTTTGATGATCACCTATGTAGACTACCATTTCACCTTGATTTAGGGATAATTTTACCTCCTCATTTCCCATTTGGATGTCCTATATCTCCTGTTGTTTTCTTATTCCTCTGGCTAGAACTTTGAGTACTTTATTGCAGAGATACAGAGAGAGTGAAAAGCCTTGCCACGTTCCTGGTTTTAAAGAAATTTTATTGAGTATCTCACCATTTAAAAAGATTTTGGCTATTGGCTTGCTGTATATAGCTTTTAGTATGTTGAGGAACATGCCTTGTATCCTTGATCTCTTCAAAACTTAAAAACAGGAATCGGTGTTGTATTTTATCACATGTTCTCTCTGCATCTAAGGAGATCATCATTTGGTTTTTGTTATTTTCAGTTTATTTATATGGTGGATTACATTGATGTATTTACATATATTAAACAATCCTTGCATTCCTCGAATGAAGCCAACCTTGGCATGGTGAATGATATCTTTGATGTGTTCTTGTATTCGTTTTGCAAGTATTTTATTGAGTATTTTTGCATCAATGTTCATAAGAGAAATTGGTCTGAAATTCTCTGTATTTGTTGAGTCTTTGTGAGATTTAGGTATCAATGTGGCTATGGCTTCATAGAATGAAATTGGTAATATTCATCCATTTCTATCTTTTGGAGTAGCTTGAAAAGTATCGGTATTAATGCCCCCTTGAAGGTATGGTAGAATTCGGCACTGAATCCAGCTGGTCATGGCCTTTTTTGGTTGGGAGACTATCAATGATTGCTTCTATTTCTGTAGGGGAATTGACACTAATTAGCATGTTTATCTGTTCTTCCCTAAATTACGGTAAGTGAAATTGATAAAGAAAGTTGTCCATTTCCTTAGATTTTCCAATTTTGTGGCATATATGCCTTCGAGGCAGAATCTTATGATTCTTTGTATTTCTTCAGTGTCTGTTGTTATGTCTCCCGTTTCATTTCTGATTGTGTTGATGTGGAAACTGTCTCCGTGCCTTTTTGTTAGTTTGCTTAAATGTTCGTCTATCTTGTTGGTTTTCTCAAAGACCCAGGTCCTATTTTGTTGATTATTTGGACTGTTTTTTTAGTTTCCAGTTTGTTAATTTCCGCCTAGGGTTTGATTATTTCCAGATATCTACTCTTTTTTGGTGTTTCTGCTTCCTTTTTTTAGGGCTTCCAGTTGTGTTGTTAAGATGCTTATGTGTGATGTTTACAATTTCTTTTTAAAGGCATTTAGTAGTATGAATTTTCCACTTAGCACTACTTTTAATGTATCCCACAAATTTGGGGAGGTTATTCCTTCATTTTCTTTAAGTTTCTGAGAGTCCTTGATTGCTTTCTTTATTTCATTCCTATCATTCTGGAAATGATTGCTAGGGTGGCAGTAGAAAACAAAAATTTAAACTTACAGGTTGAACCAATTGAAAAAAAATTGTGACATTGGAAAAGGGGAAAAACGTAGTAACTTAGAGTGAGAGTTTGCTATTCATGCTCTACTCTGTCCTAAAGACCAGGTGGTCTGAACAACAGCAATTTGAAGGGTTCAGATAGAAACTGAATCTTGGGGAGTCTAAAAACAAATGTTTTTAGACATAAGTGTACCCATGGAAGAATTCTTCAATGTCACACAATCACCATATTCTTTCCCAATAACTGTAAAACACATTCCTTCTCAAAATGGTGATGAGGGTTATGATGAAATGGCATTGACTCCAATAGATATACTAGATTTAATACATTTTAAGGACTCTATCATCTGGTATAGAATAAATTCCACTTACATTATCAAAAGCTGAAGAACAGGGCCACTCAATTTTGATTGTTACCCATGATTGGAAAAGGTGGATTTCAGCATTACTACAAGCTGATCAACATTAGCAATGCTTTTCATGGTGACAAAAAGAGGCAGAGAGAAGAAACCATGGAAATAGTAGGGTCATAAAAATTAAAAAAGAACAATTGCAAGGTAATGATGTTTGAACGACTTAAGACAACCAGTCAAATATGATGAGACTATGATTTAACAGTATTTTACTGCAGTCTTAGAGTTTGGGACATGGTGGAGGACCAAAGTTAGATAACTATTCCATTTCCTGAAATATGGACTAAAGAAGAGAATTTCTGGAGAAATTCGAATAGTACTAGAATGAGCAAGAGCAGATACTGACAACACACAGGCACTGAAAGTCATAGCATATGAGAAGTTTAATGTAAAATTAAAGTGGTTAATGAGATGCTTAAAGGAAAGAGGAGCTCCATTTTATGAAAGGGTACAAGAAATTGTAAATATTCCTTTTCCAGATCATTAAATTATAATGTAGGCCATGCATTAGACAGAGATTAGACAGAGATATTATAACACATGGAACTTTAGTTGGTCATTTTCCTAGAAATTGTAAGGCTACCGATTTCTGACTTCCTAATAAAGGATGTACTCAATCCGTGGAACCATTAGACTAGGAATTGTAAATTTAAAAGTGATGTGCAATGTAACATCTTAATGGGGATAAATGGCAGAAGGGACCCTTCCGCTCTAGTCCCCATGAAAAATATTCTCTAGATATCCATGGCCAGTCCAGAAGTATTGAAATCTCAAGAAAATTGGAATTAGATATTACTGATGTAATCCATGCAACTGAGGGCAGCACAACCTTGAATATGATCTCAACTCTATTACATTACCTTCACAGATTGAATGTTACAAAAGCAATACTGTTGTTTAAGGCCTTTGCTTCCAGGAACAGTGAAAATCATTGTAGGAAGAGGTAGGTTGATTTCTCAGGGTCATTTTTTTGCATCCCATCATTATAGGAGGTGATAGAAAAGAGGAAAAAAAAGCATGGCATTTGTAAAAATAGAAGTGCAAATTACTTTAGCAGAGAGATTTAGTCAGCAATGATTGTTTGTTCAATTATGCACAAAGCTACTCTGATAGAATGAGCAGCTGCATTTGGAAGTAGGGAGAAACATGTTTTCCTGCAAACAATAGTAAAAGTTTGGAGATCTACATTAATAATAAAAGGGAATGGTGTTTAATACAAATTGTGCTTGACACCAGTGCTGTTATGATTATTATTTCAAACAAGTACTTGAATCTAAACTTGGACACTAAAAAAAAATTTAGGAAATTACATATTGGTAAATTATTGCAAATTAAAAAAAGCATACAGTGGTTTATGTGTTTGGCGCCAGAAGGGCAGACGGGGAAGCTGACAGATTTTATGGCTGCCATGCACACCAATCTTTGGTACAGGATCTCCTACAACAATGGGGTACTATGATTAATATTCCTGTGATTACAGAGACAAACAATGATGAAGCTAAGGTTGAAATCGTACATGCTTCTAGAAGGGATATTACAATGAATAACAAGCTGTGTCCACTCCCAAAATCAGATAGGTAATGAATGTCCAGATATATAAGAGGGGCCAGTACTGAATCAACAAAACCCTTGTCCCTAAAGTGAGGTTCAAACAGCCTTTTGTGTCAAGAAGATTTTCTATTAACAAAAAATATAATTGCAGGATCTTTGTCATTTAATACAAGAGCAATTAGAGATTTATCATATAGAAAAGTTCACTTGTCCTTGAAATGATCCTGTGCATTTGGTAAAAAAGAAGTCACGCACTTGGAGGTTGATAACAGATTTGAGAACAATAAATAATATAACACAAACAATGGGCCATTTACAGCCTGGAATTCCTTTACTTTCTCTATTAAGTAAGTCTTGGACTATAATATTAATAGACTTAAATATTGATATTTTTACGAACCCCTTGGATGAGTAAGATAGGGAAAGGTTTGTGTTTTCAGTATTAACATTGAACAGTACTTGTAGAAACAGAGATACCATAGAAGGAACAATCACAGGGAATGTTGAATAGCCCCACTATAAGCAAAAATATTGTGTAATTGCCTTTGGAAATAAACTTCAGAAAGTTTCCTCAGTCTATCATTTTTCCTTATATGGATGTTATTCTGTTGTTGGATATTAACGTGATTTTTATAAAACTACTTTTAAAATACAATGAATTCCACCATGTTAGGGACTACAGATAGCTGTAGAAAAATACAGAAATGAGAATCCCTTACATATTTAAGCTATAATATGTCTGTATGAGAAATTAAACCAGAGAAGGTATAGAATAATCGAAATAATTAAATAACTCTCAAAATGAATGGGAGACATTAACTGGTTGATGCCTACAACTGGACTATCTACTTATGATTTAAGACACTTATTTAAAACATTACATGGGGAGTCACATTTAAGCAGCACAGTATATCTAAAATATAAAACAGAAAATAAGCTAATTTTGGAAGAACAAAAAATTCAAATGGACTCTATCAATACAACAGACCCTAAACTTGGTTTCATTCTGGTTATTTTGCCTCCAAATCATTCTACATCTGGGCTTCTAATTAAAAGACAAGGCAGGATCATGAGATAATTCTTACAAAAAAAACAAAGTAAAAAGTTGAAGAAAAACATAGAAAAATTCTGAATTGATTTCAATGAGCAGAAAAAAAAAACTGTGTCAACTGCAAATGACAGAACTGATAGATATTTTATTGCCTCTTAAAAACTCTGACATTATGCCTTTCTGCTAATTGTAGCTTGAAGTACTGCTTGGGAGACATTAATGGCAAAAATCTAAAAAAGCAAATGTGTAGCGTTTATAACAAGAATAGATTGGATCCTTGCTTGTACTGTAAAGGGGACACCAATACAGTGTCACTCACCATTTTTACTGATGCAAATAGTTCGTGAATGGCTGGTTATAAAACTGATAATGTTTCTAACTAGTCAAAAGCCCATTTGCATACATTGAAAAGTTAGAAACTTTAGCAATCCTTATAGAAAGGTTGGATTTTCCTGAATAGCTAAGTGTAATCACTGACTATCAGAATGCAGAATGGTTGTTCTGCTTATTGAAACCTTTGTATTTTCTCTTGATAACTATGAAATTACTATATTGTATGTGGAACAGCAGGTCTTCTGAGGTGAAACTATCCCTTGTATATTGCTCATATTTGATCCCATAAAGGTTTACCAGGTCCATTGCTACAAGGAAATGAGGAAATAGACCCATTGCTAATAGAAAATGTGCTCAAAGCCTCTTAATTTCATGGAAAACATCATGTTAATGGCAAGGTTTGAAGAAAACGTTCCCTATTTTGTATCAGCATGACAGAAAAATAATGAATAGGTGTCCTCCATGTCGTTATATAAAGACATCATTTTAAATGCTGGAGTTAACTCTGGGAGTATGAAATAAAAAAGATTGATGTGCATTATTTTGCAAATTTGGAAAATTAAAATATGTCCTTCATATTATAGATACCTATTGAAGTTTTAGATTGCCAGCTGCCTAAGTTAAAAAATGATGATTGTGTAATTATTCATTTATTGAAAATACGGGCAATTATGTGAATACCTGCGCAGATTAAAACTGACAATACCCCTGCATAGGTTTCTCACAAGAAGAAATTTTTTACTTTATATGGTTAAACACATTACCGCTTTACCATGTTACAGAGCAGGGCTGGGAGTTGTTTACAGAACTAATTGTACCTAAAAATAAATACTTTATAAAGAAGAGGATAGTTTAAAACTACCAGGGGCCAAATAAATAATGATTTATTGACTTTCAGTATTCTTATTGTTGGTGATGTGTTGACAACAGCAGAAAAGACTTTGGCTTACAGAAATAAGTGAGCAATTTTGTCAAGCAATTTTCTATAATGTTTTATTCATCTGTGACTGGAACATGCAATAATTTACAGAAGGGACTGGGGGTATACACATGTTTATAAAGAGAGTGAAAAAATATGGTGGCCAACTAAATTTATAAAGATTGGATCTGATCAGGAAAGATCTTTGGGCACCTAAAACATGAATATATTAAAATAGTAAGGGAAATCTCAGGGATACCTGGCTCCTTTAACATATTCATATGCTTGATAATTTCACTGCATGAAAAAATACAGATGTTTATATTTATATAATTCTTATACCTTGAATTTTCCATAAACCTTTCCATGTTTGTGTGTGTATGTGTTTGTGTGTTTGTTTGGGTGTGTACTTACACTAAGTCTTCTAAAAGTGTAATAATTTTCAGAGGAAAATACATAATTATGAACACAAAACAGTTCGTTTGCATGACTCAGCATCAAGGAATATATATTAGCTACTGTTTGCTGAATAAATAGCATGCATTTCAACTTTCAAAACAGTCTAGAAAAAGAATTGTTACTAAAAACTGTGGACAGAAACAGATGTAGGCAGCTACTCCAACAACTGGCCAATATACTATTTTTCTAAGGGTACCAAAAGCATCTTTTTTTTATAAACAGCACTAAGTAATTTTCAGAGAACAATACCCCATTTCCAATAGGTGAAATGGATAATTTTGGTGGGCTATCAATATTTGTTTTTACCTCCGTGGGAATAGTTATGAATTAATAAATGTTTCATTTAGGGATTTCTTTCTTCTTTGTATTATTTTTCTATCCTATCTCGCATTATAGATAAAAGGAGAAGATATGGGAAGGAAAAAAGCGAAAGATATAAAGCAGAATAAAGATTTCTAGACTAAAAAGATTATTGAATCACTAAATTCAAATATTTTACATTGGATATCAAATATTTACATTGGTATTGCAGATCGAAGGAATTTTATTACTTTTAATCGTGTGTTGCTTATGTGTTGTATATTGTATATTGACAGAGACTTAAAAGTATATATTCTACATTTGTTGAAATTAACTCGATTTTGTTTGATGTTTACTTAATTATGATAAATGTAAAATTCATTTGAAAATGAGATGTGCAGTGTTCACATTATGAAAGCTAACATTTTATCTGGATCACAGTGGTTACAGAAAGAAATTGGCAGTTGGTCACTTACAATTTTTATTAGATACTAAAATACTTAAGAATATAAAAACCACAGTGATGTTATTTTTTAAAACCATGGAAAGTAGGGTACGACTCAATAGAATATAATAGGCAGTGCAATAATTTCTCCAATATTGTCAAATTCATATGGACTGGTCCATGTAAATGTGAACTTTACCAGATAATTCTCAATTTTTTCATTGTATTTGGTTTTTATATTAACTGGAAAGAGAGAAAAGAAGGGGAGATAAAATTGTTCCTCTTTTGATCCCAAGTGTAGGAAGGAGAAGATGGAAGGATATTTATCATTTACTGTGAACAATTTTATGTTTTACAATATAGACATTTATTTACTTTGAGGGGGAGATTGGTGAAAACAACACTGGACAAACTATGTGTTTAAATATATATATATATATATATATATATATATATATTCCAAAAGTTGGTGAGGTAATTTTTATTTACAATTTAATTTTGGCTTTACCTCTCTGTACTTCAAGAGGTGCTTAATGAAAGTGTCTTAGTAATGGGCACAGAAAGGTCTACTATAGGAGACTATTTAGCTAATGAGTCCTTCAGATCACTAACCCATTTTTATCTCAGTATGAGATATCAGGACTGATTTCCTGGTGACAATGATGGTTGTCAAGGTTAAGACTTTTATATGAAAATATTACTCTTTTAGCTGTCTGTAATTTCTAAAACTTTTAACTGAAACTATGTTTGATGTATTGCTACTTTGCCTGATTGAATGTTTCTGTTCCTTATAGGGCTAGATATAACTTGACATGAATGGCTAAATGAGCATCATTATTTTTATTCGGTTTTGTTTTCATTCTGCAGGTATGACCTTAAATATTGTCCACAAAAACTTTCTGCCCTGTTCAATGTAAGTCAAGCTTATAGATATAGTCCAAATCAACTCACTCAGAAAAGGAAACAATAGGGCTTATTTCAATGTGAAAAGACATACCCAAGTGGGTTACAGATTGTATTGCAGTATTCCAAATGTATAATCTCAGTAAGGAATCTGGACTCATTGTTGAGATTGGCCCTAAAGTGAGGTGTTGCTGGGGATAATTGAAAGTCATACTCGTTTTAAGAAACATTTATGGAGTTCAATTGTACAAGGATATTTGTAGTTGTTACTACTGCAGTAAAACCCAATGGTTTTCTTCAGCAATGAATTTTACATCAGATGTGTAACTTCTTTCAAATTGATAAAGATTTTCCCAGCATATCAAATACATAGCTTGTTGCAAGGGTGTTTAACTTATGAAGAAGACTACCAGATCCAAAAGAACAATGTAGAGAGCACGTTAATTCTATTATATTAATGTTTGTATAGCCAATAGTTGACCTATTCTAAATCGTGATGCTATGAAATGTGGACCATGGCATTTTTCCCAAGCTGAAGAAACTTCTTAAGTCCACCAGGACAGGTATTTTTGATTTACAACTTTCAGGTGATTGAAATGCACCTACATATTGGTGGAGCCTGTGGAATTGTGGATGAGTACCATGCTCTCGCTTTTGGGCAACCAACTGTTGCCAATGGGTAATGAGGCACTGTAATGGCTGATATGGCAGTGACCTCCACCCTAATCTACAGTCCATCTGTCTCTCTCCTATGAGTCTTAGGTAGTGGATTCTCAGAATAGAAATTTGCATGAAAATTTAAGCGCCCTCTCTCAGGGTTGCCACGAACCACAGAGGGGGCTTCTAGCTATGGAGAGCAAGGGTCCTAGGATATCAGGTCGGGACAGATTCGGTGCGACTGACAGTCATGAACACAAGGGAGGGTCAATACAGCTTCCAAAACATTTAATTGAGCACAGTGGTTTATACAGTTATGAAAGGAACTTCTGCTAGCTACAAACCACAGTTTAACAGATACAGATCAGGTTACAAAGTGCAAAGTAAAGCAATAATCAGAAACTAAAAGTACAACAAGATCCTCTGTCTATGCACAAGATCCAGAGACAGACTGCGGTTAATCACCTCAGAAGGTGGCATGAGCTTTTCTTAGAATTTGCAGTCTGCTAGGTGAAGCTGGTTCCTTTTACAGGCATGTTATTATTAACATTTTTACCCGTGAAAGAAGTATAAGTCTGCACATCTGTAGCCTATACTGAGATAAAGCTGTTATATTTCTTTACACATCTTAATATTTCTGGTACTCCCATACATTTTAAACCAAAATAATCCCATTGGGTGTGATTCTTTACTACCATCTTGGTAAGATGTGTAATTATGTCATTTTTACTCTGCTGAAGTTAAAGTGTACCTTGGGTTCTGGCCTTCAATATTCTTTGCCAGGGACTCAGGTCCTAATGTCTTATCTTTTTACCATCCTTAGTAACCCATCGTGATAAATCCTCATCATACACTCCCATATATGATAATGGAGTGTAGGAAGTGATTCTTAGAGCTATGGTCCTCTGTATTTGTGTCTCTGCGCCCATTTCCGTTCAATCCAGTCCTAAGTTGTCCCATTTCTGTTTTACTTGGAACTCCCAGGACTGCTTCATTCTCCTCACTATCCTCACATTCCTGGATATGCCTTCTCTTCCTGGAATTTTTTATCCTATATTATGGCTGTTGTAATTAGTCAAGTGCCTCCTGTACAGTTGCATTTTCTTTCTGTATCAACTACACAAACACCTTCACCCCCAAGGTCTGGTTTCATTTACAGTCATGCTTTTGGTACTGTTTAATATGAGACATTCAGCCTTCTGCGGAACTACTTCATCCACAGCCAACATTGGTTCATTTCCCGATAGACTCACATCAGGTTTCTCAGTTAATGAGATGTTCAGAGGGTAAGAACGACCTTGCCCTGGAGGTAGACTTAATAAGAATGTGTGAGTGATTATAGAGCAATGAACGAGGGAAAGCAGAAATAGGCCAATAACCAGGCACTGTACACCCAAAACTCGGGATGCTCGTCTCAAAAAATACTTTGGCTTCTGCCACGGAACCTTGAAAATCTGGTTGCCCATCACCTGATTGATGTCGGAGCATCCTCTGAGCTTATAAGGAAGCATGTCACCCAGACACTAGCGGAGTGGGTGTGACACCAGGTCATTAATAACAGTCACCATGTGCACAAAACCAACACTGTTAGTGTGAAATAAATATAGGTGTACAATACCTGAACTTATTTACAATTTAAAATCCGGATTCTTCTGTACCTGCTCTGGGGGCAGATCTTCCTGATACTCTTGTCTTTGTCTAAATTGTGGAAGATCATATGGGAGTCTGCGAAGCATCTCAACATGCTGGGACAACTCAAACACATCTTTCTTGTTCTCTCTCCTGCAGTTATTGATTTATCAAAAATGAACATCACAGTATCACTTTTATTAAAAATTAAAAGGCTTTAACTTTAACCAAAGTGTATGCCAAAGAACTGAGATTAAGGAGCTTTTAAACACAGAAAACAAAAAATACACAAACAAATAAACGAAAACGCACCCTATAGGTTCAAAGAGGGCTAAGTTAATTAGTTAGCTATAGTTGAGTTTTGCAAAAGTAGAAAGTTTAACAGAAACTGAGATAATTTAGTTGGGAATCCTGACCATAGGTTCCTACTGTAAGGTTGGGTAACATATAAAATAACCTGTCTTAAAGCCCACCCCAAGCAATGACTTTTATATATAAATTAATCCCAAAGTAATGATAGGCTGGTCTCTCAGTGAATATGGGGCTATGGAGCCTACAGACTGATTCTGTAGCATACTAGTAAAAGATATACCTCTGAGTTACACATTTCTGAACATCAAAAATATCTGCACAATCAAGTGTACATCATTAATCCTGTGTCAGAATCTACCTAGTATAGATATGTTTAATTCTTTGGAACAATTGAACTTTAGCTGATGAGGAAGTCTGAGCGGAATAAACAAAGTCAATGAAACTTACTATATTAATGAAATATCCTTTCAGTTTTAAACTTAAAATGAACTTTCCATACCTCTAGTTCAGTATTTGTATCAGTAAAGAATCTGGTTACTTTCAAATCATAGACTTCTATTTCTTTTCGTGAGTTGCCGCGTTGGACAATCCTTTCCCTCAAAGGCAGACGCAGGAGTGGCAAAAAGTTCCTGTGCTGCATTTGTAGGGAAACAAAATGAATTGCTATTAGATCATGCCTTTCTTTAATACACTGAATAGAAGTTAACATGGAAAAGAATGCTCAGCAAGCACACAGGGAAACTGAGATATCCAGAAGTTGAGATCTGGCTGGGCTCTCCTCAGCTCCTGTACAAAGGAAGATTGAAGACATGCTACTGATTGTTTTACAATTTTAAAATTGAATATACATTGAGAGTTTAGTTATTAATAAAACTTTCCTCCTAAAGAGTTCATTAAATTTCATAGTACTCGAAAAATCCATGTAAGACAAAAAGAAAACTCAAAAACACAGCCTTGTCTACCTAATAGGATGAGAACTAAGTGGGTATGATTTTCCACAGAGAACATCCAACTTGTCTATTTTTAAGGGTTCCATAGATTTTTTGTGTGTCTGAAAAGCTAGTGCATTAGAAAGAGTGATGCCTGTGTTTTAGAAATAATTATCATGTTTTCTGTGAAGTGAATTGGGCAAAAAGAGTGACTTATAGTTTAACATTGTCAGAGGTAAGCCAGGCGTGGTGGAGCATGCCTTTAATCCCAGCCCTCGGGAGGCAGAGGCAGGAGGATCACTGTGAGTTCGAGGCCAACCTGGTCTACAAAGTGAGTCCAGAACGGACAAGGCTACACAGAGAAACCCTGTCTCGAAAAACCAAAAAAAAAAAAAAAAAAAAAAAAAAAAAAAAAAAAAAAAAAACCATTGTTAGAGGTAACAAATATGTATTTGGAAGATGTTGAGATGTACCTCAGTTACTCCAGAAGCTGACTGATATATGGGCACTATGGGTCTTACCAGTGCAGCTGGGTATACATTTTTTTTGTGTGTGTATATGATAGATTGCGTTGTTTCTGGTGACTTTTGTTGTTCTTGTCTATGCTCCAAAGCGATTTTTAGAGTCTTAACATTTTTCTGGTCTTTGGTATCTTGTATCAGTTCACGGAAAAATTCATCAGATGGAGAATTAGAATTTAGAATAATTTCATCAAAAATCTTTCTTAGAATTGGAGTTCTTTGCCTCTTCCAATGGTATTTTCTCAGCCTTAACCTTGTCTTCTTGTTGTGGGGACCACCTTTTTCTGACTATCATTTGCAAAACCTCCAAAAGTACATTTATTTCCATATTCACCGACTTTAGCATGTTCATTAAATCCATCATTTAAATCTGTACCGAATATACAGAAAAAAGCACTGATTTTTACTAAATCACTAAAATGTGAAATTTTTATATAACAGGGCACTGTGATTTTATTTCGTGTTGAGGCAAAAACACACACATACACACAAACAGACACATACGTCTGTGTTGTTTCCAATGAACAGTTTGGAATAGATGAATGAAAATTACAGAACTAATGTAAGTGGTGCTAATAAAACTGTGTAAAATCAAAAATACCTTTGAAAATGGTGAAAAAAGGCAGATAAACCCTAATAAGTGAAAATAATACAATATATGTCTTCTGCAATTTGATACACGTTTCAGGTATGGCAGTTTTTATCCAATTGTATAATTAGTACTTTGTGACACAAACACAGAAAAGGAGAAGCAATATTTTGTAGTATTTAGCAAACTTCACTGTTAATTCGATTTCATCTTCTTGACTGTGCATATGATTAAAAATCTGTTAACCCATCATTAATGTGTGGGATAAACAGCCTGCTCTGACATCTAGGAAATGGTGAATTGTATGTCAAGAAACTGCTTCAAACCTCAAGTAATGTAACAAGAAAATATTTTGTTGCACTGGAATATACTGCGTGTACATAAACAATAAAATGGTATTTATTCAAAGACATATTTGTTAAAATGTTTGTAATATTAAAATCAAAAGCAAGTGAAGAATACATATTCATTGAAAAAAGAGGAGTCTGAACATTTCTAACTGCGACTTCTAAAGCGTATACTCAGTGATTGCTTGAATCTGTGAAACCAAGGTTACATATATTTCTCTGAATCCTCACATCAAATTATTTAGAGAAATTGAGTAAAATTGGACATGACACCTGAGATTTCACTAACAGAATGCTGTGTTAAAACTCCGTACAACTTTGAAAATCATGGGAATTAAATCTTAAACTTCTAAAAGGCTCATTGTACCTACTTGAGATCAGCAGTGTAAAATCCATACAAGAAATACTTGTCCTTAATCTCTTGCTTGTATTTGCATTCATGTTTGTGCTTGTATTCGACTGAGATGATGCCCAGTTCTGAACTGTTTTATGTAGCATTTTTCAGGTAGCAGGTTGAAATTCTGCTAACTCAACATAGGTTTCCAAAAAGGATAATACATTTCACTACTGAGATAGAATGAGACCCAAATAATAAGAAACACAGGCAGAATCCTAGAGACTTGAACATAATTTTTACACATTGCAGGAAATTGAAAATCTAACACTATAATATGTATATGTTTGTTAGTGTGTATTTGTGAGAGAGTGAGCGTAAGAGCAAGTGTGTCTCTTTACAAATATTTGCAACAAATTTAAGTAAATAACAACAGTAGAGTGATAACAGTTTTTAGTTCGACTCAATGGCTGTTACTGCACATACTTCTGAGTCTGAATCAGGATGATCCATATTAAAGGTTCAACTTGGCCCATTCTTGCATGTCTTTCCTCTGATATCCTTTTTCAAGCCTTCATTAAACCATAAAGAAATAATAATCAAAATGTGTTTTTCTTAATAAAACCTTTCTAATTTAATATATAATGCATCTGGGATTAAGAATCTTGATAAATCTTTGATCCCACAGGAAGATAATGGATAAGCATCTTTAATTCTGTCCGTGTACACAATTTCATTATATATAAGCAAGCATAGTCCTTTCTATATAGAAATGAGCAGGTATAAAATTGAAAGGAAAAAAAACTGGACACTTTGGTGTATTTCATTTTTCACCATATGATTCAAAGTGAAAATTAACTCCTGAGCTCACTGGGTGGTTGAACTGTACTTGCCTTCATGTGCTGAAAATGTAAACAAATTCAAACATATTTTACCACACCATATCCCAAAGGGTTATAATAAGGTGCTTTCAGCTTGGAGACACTTTTTTGACATTGGTTCTGGAGTGGAGCAACACATGAGAGGGCACAGAGCCACTTACAATCTTTCTTGTAACTAATGTCTACTTTGTTGAGGGTGGTGAAGAAAGAATATGGCCTAGGGCTTTCTTTTCATGCTACTTAGTTTAAAGGGATTTGCAGCTGTTCATGGAGGTGAAAGAGAACAGGAGACTTTCTGGCAACTGCTCAGATAGCAAAATGTCTTTGTCCTTTTTTTTAGTCTCCATTTCTGATTTACTAATGTAAATAATTTTATTCCTTCTCAAGTATTGTATGCTGTTGAAGATTAATTTGTTTATTTCTACAAATAGCTGAGTTGTTTAAGGGTTAAGATGATTTTAAATCTAGAGAGATATATGTTAATAGTGATGAGATATGATAGGGAATAGATTTTAATTCACTATTTTACACTGAAGAACTCAGGAAAATTTTGTGTCAAGGTTCTCATATCCAAATATAGTAAACATTTTGAATGTGATATTTATATAATTCCTGATTCTACGTCGTTCTTCTGGATGTATGTAGTTTATTGTATATATTTGTAATAATGTAAAGGTATGTGTAATAATAAATGTATTAAATTTTTATTTTAGGATAGTGTTATTTTTTGATTTGATTAATTGACTCACAGGGGTCTTACAATTGTTAATTTTATTCTCATAGGGTATCAAGTCTCTTCTTGGCTACTTGCTGTCCTTCCTCTGATTGCCACCAGGTCTCCCCCTCCAGGGGACATGGTCAAATGTGAGGCACCAGAGTACGTGAGAAAGTCGTATCACACTCTCCACTCAACTGTGGAGAATATTCTGACCATTGGCTAGATCTGGGAAGGGGTTTAAAGTTTACCTCCTGTATTGTCCTTGGCTGGTGCCTTAGTTTGAGTGGGACCCCTGGGCCCAAATCTGCCTATCCTATTGTTCTACTTGTAGATTTCTAGGACCCTCTGGATCCTTTTATTTTGCTGTTCTCCCATGCGTTTCTCATTTAGAGTCCCAATAGGATGCCTTTCCCTCTGTCCCAGTTTCCTGGTAAGTGAAGGCTTTCGTGGGACATGCCCCTTGGGCTAGTATGCAGATATAAGTGAGTATATACCATTTGATTCTTTCTGCTTCTGGGTTAACTCACTCATTATGATCATTTCTAGCTCAATCCATAAATTATGTTGTCACTATTATGAGTATCTATAACGTGTATCTTTTAGTGTAGATTATTGTAATATCTTTGTATCATTTTTTCATTCTATGTGGTTTTTTTTTTGATATTGCCTAAAAATACAGGGGACATGGATTTGCTTCAGAAACACTGCATGATATTATATCAACAGCAGTCTCATTAATTCACCCTCTAAATTATATATATATTACTGTCATCAATTTAAATAATTAAAAAAAATTGTAAAAATCTCACTCCTAAGATCTGGTGGTGTGGTTCAGTTGTAGACAAGTGTTTCTCTGCACACAATTCTCAAAATCACAAAACTCAAAATGTTCTTATAATTATTTTCAATTTCTCCACTTTTTTTCTCTGTGTTCTACCTTTATGGAAAGAACAGATTGAATTCTTTAATCATTTTCTGCACCATTTATAAGTTTATTTGGCCACCATATTTTTCACTTCCTTTATATACATGGGCATACCACTGTCCCCATCTGTAAATTATTTCAGGTTCCAAGCCCAGATAGATAAAACTTTACAGAAAATTGCTTGACATAATTGCTCATTTATTTCTATAAGCCAAAGTCAATCAACTAATGGTATCACCTCATCACCAACATTAAGGTAATTGAAAGGCAACAAAGCATTATTTAACCTGACCCTGGCGGTCTTAAACTTTCCTCTTGTTTAATAAGCATTTATCTTTAGGTACAGTAGGCTCTTTCATGAACTGCCTGCCCAGTTTGTTTATATGGTAAAGCAGTAATTTGTTTAAATCTATAAATAAAAAAAATGTGTTCTTGTGGGACTCACATGCAGGGGTATTGTCAGTCGTAATCTGGGCAGGTATTCATATCATTGCCCTTATTTCCAATAAATGAATAATTACACAATCATACTTTTCATAAATTAGGCAGCTGCTCATCTAAAACCTCAATAGATATCAGTAGTATGATGTACATTTTTAATTTTCCAAATTTTACAAAATAATACCTATTAATCTTTTATATTTCATACTCCTAGTCTTAACTCCAGCATTTAATGTGATGGCTTTATAGAAAGGACTTGTAGGAACCAGATTCATTATTTCTTTAGTATGTTGACATGCAATTGGGAATGTTTTCTTCAAACCCTTGCCATTAACATGATGTTTTTCATGAAATTCAGAGACTTTGAGCATATGTCCTATGAACTGTTAGTCAATTTCCTCATTTCCTTTTGTCAATGGACCTGGTTAACTATTATGAGATAAAATATAAGCAATATACAAGGGATAGGTTCTCCTCAGAAGACTTGTTGTTCCATATACTATATAGTTATTTTATAGTTATCATGAATAAATACAAAAGTTTCAATATGCAGAATGACCATTCAGCATTCTGAGAGTCAGTGAATAGAGGTAGCAAATCTACAAAATCCAACCATACTTTGAGGATTGCATAAGTTTCTGATTTTTCAATGCATGCAGTTGGGATTTTGATTACCTTAAAAATTTTATCAGACTTTTAACCAGCCATACACAACTTATATGGATCAGTATAAATGGTGAGTGTCACTGTATTGCTGTCCTTTTTATAAAAGAAGAAAGGATCAAAACTGTTCTTTTTATAAACACTATACATTTGCTTTTTAAAATATTTGCCATTAATATCTCCAAACACTACTTCAAGCTACAATTAGGCAGAAAGACATGACCTCAGAATTAGTAAGAGGCATTACAATATCTGCCAGGTCTGTCCCTGACAGTTGACATAGTGTTTTTCTGCTCATTGCAATCAATTCAGAAATTTTCTATTAATGTCTTCATCTTTTACTCGTTTTTTTTTTTTTTTTTTGCTAAGAGAATCCGATGATCCTGTCTTACCTTTGTATTAGGAGCCCAGTCAGAGAATGTTTTTAAGGAAAAATAACCAGAATGAAATCAAGCTTAGTGTCAGTTGTTTCAACGTAGTCCATCTGAAGTATTTTTTTCTTCCAAAATTAGCTCATTTCCTGCTTCTTGTGTTTAACATATTGTACTGTTTAAATGTGCTTTCTCTTGTAATGTCTAAAACAAGTGTGTTAATTCATAGGTAGATAGAACACTTGTAGGCATGAACCAGTTAATGACACATTCATTTTTGAGAGTTATTTAGGGTTTTCGATTATTCTATACCTTTTCTGCTTTAATTTCTTGTACAGATATCTTACAGCTTAAATAGATAAGGGATACTCCTCACTATATTTTTCTACAGAAATCTGTAATCCCTACCATGGAACAATTCATTGTATTTTTTACACAGTTTTTTTTTAAATAACTAAAATATCTGCCAACAGTATATCATCCATATAATGAAAAATGTTCGACTGAGGAAACTTTCTGAAATTTATTTCCAAAGGACATTACACAAACTTTTTGCTTAAAGTGGGACTGTTCAACATTGCCTGTGAATGTTTCTTTTAATGGTATCTATTTTTTTTACGACTACAGTTCAGTGTTGGTACTGAAAATGCAATCTTTTCCCTATCTTTCTCATTCAAAAGTTTCATAAAAAATATCAATCTTTAAGTCTATCATTATTACAGTATAAGACTTAGTTAATAGAGAAGGTAAATGAACTCCAGGCTGTAAAGGACCTATTGTTTGTTTTACATTATTTAATGCTCTCCAATCTGTTATCAACTTCCAACTGTGTGACTTTTTTTTTACCACAAGCACAGGAACATTTCACGGACTGGAAAATATTTTATATGATGAACCTCTAATTGCTCTTGTATTAAATGAAAAAGAGCCTGCAGTTATATTTTTGGTTAATAGACAATCTGCTTGATACACAGGGTTGTTTGAAACTCATTTTGAGACAAGTGTGTTGTTGTCTCAGCAGTGGCCCTTCTTATGTATCTAGACATTCAAAACCTCTCTGATTTTGAAGAGTGGATATAGCTAGCAGTAGCTACTGATTAATCATTTTAATATCCCTCCTAGAAGCATGTACAATTTCAAACTTAGCTTCATCATTGTTTGTCTTTGTAATCACAGGAATATTAAACAGAGTACCCCATTGTTGTAGGGAACCCCTTCCCCCAAAAAGGGTGAGTATGGCAGCCACAAAGTGTCTCATCTTCCCTGGCTGCCTGTTTGGTTCCACTCACTGAAACCACTGTTTCCTGTTTTTAATTTGCAATAATTTAACAATTCCTATAAAATCTGTAATTTTTTAACTGTCCAATTTTGGATTCTAATACTTGCTTGAAATAATAATCATAACACTATTGTTGTTGAACATACCATTTAATTCAACACCATTCACTTGTACTGTTAATGTAGATCTCTGATCAATAACTATTGCTTGCTGGAACACACTTTTCCCCTACTTCCAAATGCAGCTGCTCGGTCTACCAGAGTAGCTTTGTGCATAAAGGAACAAACAATCATTGCTGAGTAAATTTCTCTCCTAAAGTAATTTACATCTCCATTTTTACATATACCATGGTTTTTATTTCCTCCCTACATTCCCCATATATAATAATGGGGTGCCCATAAAAACCCTGAGAAAACAATCAACTTCTTCCTACAATGATTTCCACTATCCCTGAAAACAAAGGACCTTAAATATCATCAATGCATGGTTAACATTCAATCTGTGGAGGTAATGTAATAAATAGAGTTGAGGCCATATTCAAGACTGTGCTGCCATCAATAGTATGGATTAGATCAGTAACATCTATTTCCAGTTTTCCTGTGATTTTAATACTTCTGTACTGTCCAGGCATAACTTGCTTGTATTTTTCATTGAGACTGGAGCTCATGGGACCCATCTGCCATTTTCTCCCATTAAGATGTTATGATGCACATCTCTTTTAAGTTGACTATTCCTATTCCAATGTTTTCTTTTCCCACACATACTACAGTATCCTGGAATCTAGAAACTTCACAGCCATTATGGCTAGATGCTTCTTATCCTGTTAAGTGTACCATTACCACAAATTGAGTTCATTCATTATTCTGAAGTCTGAAACCATTAGCCTTACAATTTCTTTGAACAGGACCAATTCTCCCCCAAATAAAATACCAAGTGTTATAATATCTGTGATCTTTGTCTAATGCATGTCCTACAATATAAATTTGATGATCTGAAAAACTAATATTAACGATTTGTCGTACCCATTTATATAAAGCAGCTCTGCTTCCCTTTAAGCATGTAATTGCCCACTTTCATTCCATGTTATATTTCTCATATGCCATAATGAGTTTCTGTGCCTGTATGCTGTCAATATCTGCTATTTTTCCATTTATCACTATTTGAATTACTCCAGGAACAACTGTCCTTCCTGAGTCATTTGAAATACCTTAGCAAAGGGAACCGTTATCTTACAAGGTTCCACCACCATGTCCCAAGATCTAAGGCTGCAGTATGATATAGTTCAATCATTGTGTCATCATCTTTGACTGATTGTCTTAAGTCGGCCTACCATCATTCACCATGCAATTCCTCATTATCATTATTTATTTCCTTTCCATTTACTTGTTTTTTTCTCTCTGCATCATTTTGTAACTATAATAAGCATTGCAAATGTTGATCAGCTTGTAATAATTCTGGTATGCAGCTTTTCCTATCATGGGGAAAAAATCAAAATTGTGTGGCCCAGTTACTCGCCCTCTTTTAATGTAAGTGAAATGTAATCCATACCTGATGATAGAGTCCTTAAAATGTTTTATTTATAGCATATCTATTGGAGACTATTCCATTTCATCTTAAACCTCATCATCATTTTGAGAAGGCACGTGTTTTACAGTTACTGGGATAGATTATGATGACTGTGCTACAATGAAAATTTCTTCTATGGGGACATTTTTCTCTAAAGATCTTTGGATATAGCCTCCCTATCATTCAGTGTCTATCTGCAGCCTTCGACATGCTGTTGTTCTGACCACCTGGTCCTTGGGGCAGAATAGAGCATTAATATGGCAAACAAATACTCTCAGTTACTAGGTTTTTCTCCTTTACCAATGTCACATTTTGTTTTCCAATTGCTTTTACCTGTAAGTTTAAATTTTCTCTTTCTACAACCTTGCAATCACTTCCAGAACAATAGGAAAGAAATGAAGAAAGATATCCAGGACTGCCTGTAAATCAATGAAAATGAAGCAATGGCATACCCAAATATGTTAAATACATTGAAAGCAGTGCTAAGAGTAAAATGCATACCACTAAGTGCCTTTAAAAATTGGCAACATCCCACATAATCATCTTAATGACACAACTGGAAGCTCTAGGAAAAAAAGGAGCAGAAACACACAAGAGGAGTAGAAGTCTGGAAATAATCAAACTCAAGGTGAAAATTAACAAATTAGAAAGTAAGGAAATACTACACACAATTAAGAAAACCAAGAGCTGGGTCTTTGATAAACCAACAAGATAGACAAACCATTAGTCAAGCTACCGAAAATGAAAGGAGACATTATCAAAATCAACAAAATTGTAAATGAAAAGGGAGACATAACATCACACACTGAAGAAATACAAAGAATCATGAGATATTACTTCGAAGAAATAAATGCTACAAAATTCGAAATTCTATATAAATTGATCAATTTTCTTGATCAATTTCACTTACAAAAACTGAGTGAAGAACAGATAAACAAGCTAAATTGTCCCATTTCCACTACAGAAATAGAAACAATCATTGATAGTCTCAAAACCAAAAAAAATTAAAGGGACAGATGAATTTAGTGTAGAATTCTCACACACCTTCAAGATGGCACTAATAACAAAACTCTTTAAGCTACTCCAAATGATAGAAAAGGATGGAACTTTACCAAATTCATTCCATGAAGCCATAGCCACATTGATCCCTACACCTCACAATGACTCAACAAAGAAAAAATTTCAGACCAATTTCTCCAATGAACAATGATGCAAAAATATTCAATAAAATACTTGCAAAAGGAATTATAGAACACATCAAAATTATCACCATGACCAAGTAGGCTTCATGCTAGGCATGCAGGGATGCTTTAATACATGGAAATCCATCAATGAGGTCCACCGTATAAACAAACTGGAAATAAAAAGATACATGATCATCACCTGAGATGCAGAGAAAGCACTGGATAAAATCCAACACCCATTCATGTTTAAAGTTTTGGAGATATTGGGGGTAGAAGGCACTGTCCTCAACACAGCAAAGCTTACATACAGCAAGGCAATAGCCAAAACAAAATTAAATGGTGAGACACTCAACGACATTCCTCAAAAATCAGGAACAAAGCAAGGCTGCCCACTCACTCCATACCTCTTCAATATAGTACTCAAAGTTCTAGCCAGGGCAATAAGACAACAAAAGGAAAACATGGGTATCCAAGTGGAAAAGGGGAAGTCAAATTATCCCTATTTGCAGACGATATTATAGACCACATATGTGATCCTCAAAATTACACTAGAGAAGTACTACATCTTCAGCAAACCGGCTGGCTACTAAATTAACCTACAAAAGTCTGGAGCCTTTCTTTACACAAAAGACAAGCTTGCAGAGGAAGAACATAAGAAAACAACACCCTTAACATTATGTAGAAGGAATAGATTATATGTAGGAGTTATTCTCACCAAGCAACTGAAGGACTTACTTGAAAAAATTTCAAAACTTTGATGAAAGAAACCATCTGGCCCTGGGCTGTTTTTGGTTGGGGGACTATCAATGATTGCTTCTATTTCTGTAGGGGAAATGGGACTATTTAGCTTGTTTATCTGTTCTTTACTCAACTTTGGCAAATGAAATTGATCAAGAAAACTGTCCATTTCCTTAGATTTTCAAATGTTGTGGCATATATGCCTTCAAAGTTTGATCTTATGATTCTTTGTATTTCTTCAGTGTCTGTTGTTATGTCTCCCTTTTCATTTCTGATTTTGTTGATTTCAATACTGTCTCTCTGCCTTTAAGTTAGTTTGGCTAATGGTCTGTCTATCTTGTTGATTTTCTCAAAGAACCAGGTCTTGGTTTTGTTCATTTTTTGGACTGTTTTCTTAGTTTCTAATTTGTTAATTTCATCCCTGTGTTTGATTATTTCCACACGTTTACTCCTTTTGGGTGTTTTTGCTTCTTTTTTTTCCTAGGGCTTCCAGTTGTGTCGTTAAAATGCTTATGTGTGATGTTTCCAATTTCTTTTTAAAGGCACTTAGTGCTATGAATTTTCCTCTTAGCACTGCTTTCAATGTATCCCACAAATTTGGGTACATTGTTCCTTCAGTTTCATTGAATTTCAGAAACTCCTTGATTTCATTCTTTACTTCTTCCCAGGTTTCAATGAAGAATTCCACCAGATCTTTAAGGGTGAGCTAATACCGATACTCTTTAAGGTACTCCAAAAGATAGAAATGGATGGAATATTACCAATCATTCTATGAGGCCATAGTCTCATTGATACCTAAACCTGACAAAGACTCAACAAAGAAAGAGAATTTCAGACCAATTTCTCTTATGCACATCGATGCAAAAATACTAAATAAAATACTTGCAAAATGAACACAAGAACACATCAAAGATATCATTCTTCATGACCAAATAGGCTTTATACCAGGCATGCAGGGATGGTTTAATATACGGAAATCCATCAATGTAGTCCACCATATAAACAAACTGAAAATAAAAAACCATATGATCATTTCTTTAGATGCAGAGAAAGCATTTGATAAAATCCAACACCCATTCATGTTTAAAGTTTTAGAGAGATCGGGGATACAAGGCACTTTCCTCAACATAATAAAGGCTATATACAGCAAGCCAATAGCCAAAATCAAAGTAAATGGTGAGATACTCAAGGAAATTCCTCTAAAATCGGGAACAAGGCAAGGCTACCCACTCTCTCCATATCTCTTCAATATAGTACTCGAAGTTCTAGCCAGAGCAATAAGACAACAAAAGGAGATCAAGAGTATACAAATGGGAAAGGAGGAAGTTAAATTATCCCTCTTTGCAGATGATATGATAGTGTACATAAGTGACCGTCAAAATTCCACCAGAGAACTCCTATAGCTGATAAACACCTTCAGCAAATTGGCTGGATACAAAATTAACTCAAAAAAGTCTGTGGCCTTCCTATACACAAATGACAAGCTTGCAGAGGAAGAAATTAGGAAAGCCACACCCTTCACATTAGCCATAAGCAATATAAAATATCTAGGAGTCACTCTAACTAAGCAAGTAAAGGACTTGTTGGAAAAAAATTCAAAACTCTGAAGAAAGAGATTGAAGATGTCCTGAGAAGATGGAATGATCTTCCTTCTTCATGGGTCAAAAGAATTAACATAGTAAAAATAGCCATGCTACCAAAAGCAATCTACAGATTCAATGCAATCCCTATCAAAATACCTACACAATTTTTTAAAGACATTGAAAGTTCAATTCTAAACTTCATATGGAAAAACAAAAAACCCAGAATAGCTAAAACAATCTTGTTCAATAACGAGCAATATACAAGGGATAGTTTCTCCTCAGAAGACTTGCTGTTCTGTATACAATATAATAATTTCATAGTTATCAAAAGAAAATACAAAGGTTTCAATAAGCAGAACATCCATTTTGCATTCTGATAGTTAGTGAATACACTTAGCGATTCAGGAAAATCCAACGTTACCATAAGGATTGCAAAAGTTTCTGATTTTTCAATGTATGCAAATGGGCTTTTGACTAGTTAGAAACATTATCAGTTTTATAACCATCCATAAACGAATTATTTGCGTCAGTGAAAATGGTGAGTGACACTGTAGTGGTGTCCTATTTACAGTACAAGAAAGGATACAATCTGTTCTTGTTATAAACTCTATACATTTGCTTTTTTAGATTTTAGCATTAATGTCTCCCAAGCAGTACTTGAAGCTACAATTAGCAGAAAGACATAATCTCAGAATTAGTAAGAGGCAATAAAATATCTATCAGTTCTGTCCCTGACAGTTGACATGGTTTTTGTTTCTGCTCGTTAATCAATTCAAATTTTTTCTATGTTTGTCTTCAACTTTTTACTTGTTTTTTTGGTAAGAATAATCCCATGATCCTGTCTTGACTTTGAATTAGAAGCCCAGACGTAGAATGATTGGGAGGCAAAATAACCAGAATGAAACTAAGTTTAGGGTCCGTTGTATCAATATAATCCATTTGAAGTTTTTGTTATTCCAAAATTAGCTCATTTTCTGCTTTTTATTTTGGACATATTGTGCTGCTTAAATGTGACTCCCCTTGTAATGTTTTAAATAAGAGTCTTAACTCATAGGTAGATAGTCCAGTTTTAGGCATAAACTAGTTAATGTCTCCCATTCATTTTGAGAGTTATTTAATTATTTCGATTATTGTATACATTCTCTGTTTATTTTCTCGTACAGACATATTATAGCTTATATATGTAAGGGATTCTCATTTCTGTATTTTTTCTACAGCTATCTGTCATCCCTAACATGGTAGAATTTATTGTAATTTTTAAGTTATTTTATAAAAATCACGTAAAAATCCACCAAGAGAATAACGTCCATTTAAGGAAAAATGATAGACTGAGGAAATTCTCTGAAATTTATTTTTAAATGCCATTACACTAAATTTTGGCTTATAGTGGGACTATTCAACATTCCCTGTGATTGTTCCTTCTAATGGTATTTCTGTTTTTACAATTACTGTTCTGTCTTGGTACTGAAAACGCAAACCTTTCCCTATCTTACTCATCCAAGGGTTTTGTAAAAATTATCAATCTTTAAGTCTATTACTATTATAGTCCAAGACTTACTTAATAGAGAAGGTAAATGAATTCCAGGCTGGAAATGACCTATTGTTTGTGTTAAACTATTTATTACTCTCAAATCTGTTATCAACCTCCAAGTGCATGACTTCTTTTTTACCAAAAGCTCAGGATCATTTCAAGGACAAGTGACCTTTTCTATATGATAAATCGCTAGTTGCTCTTTTATTAACTGGCTAACATCGTGCAATTATATTTTTTGTTATTAGAAAATCTGCATGACACAAAAGGCTGTTTGAACCTCACTTTGAGGACAAGGGTTTTGTTGACACAGTACTGGCCCTTCTTTTATATCTGGACATTCAATACCTCTCTGATTTTGGGAATGGACACAGCTTGCAGTAGCTACTGTTATTCATTGTAATTTCCCTTCTAGAAGCATGTACAATTTTAACCTTAGCTTCATCATTGTTTGTCTATGTAACCACAGGAATATTAATCATAGTACCGAGTGTTGTAGGGGATTTCTTCCCAAAGATTGGTGGGCATGGCAGTCATAATGTGTCTCAGCTTTCCCGGTTGCCCTTCTGGTGCCAAACACTTAAACAACTGTATGCTTTTTGAAATTTGCAATATTTTACCAATTCGTAATTTCCTAATTTTCTTTTTAGTGTCCAATTTTAGATTCAAATACTTTTTTGAAATAATAATCATAACAGCACTGGTGTCGAACACACCTTTTATTGAACACCATTCACTTGTATTATTAATGTAGATCTCCGATCTTTTACTATTGTTTGCTGGAACACATGTTTCCCCCTACTTCCAAATGCAGCTGCTCATTCTATCAGAGTAGCTTTGTGCATAATGGAACAAACAATCATTGCTGACTAAATCTCTCTGCTAAAGTAATTTGCACTTCCATTTTTACACATGCCATACTTTTTATTTTCTCTTTTCTATCACCATCTATAATGATGGGATGCATAAAAAGACCCTGAGAAATTAAACTACCTCTTCCTACAATGATTCCCACTGTCCCTGGAAGCAAAGGGCCTTAAACAATAGTATTGCTTTTGTAACATTCAATCTGTGGAGTTAATGTAATAGAGTTGTGGCCATATTCAAGGGTGTGCTGCCCTCAGTTGCATGGATTAGATCAGTAATAGATAATTCCAATTTTCTTGAGATTTCAATACTTCTGGACTGGCCATGGATATCTTGAGGGTATTTTTCATGGGGACTGGAGCTCAAGGGTCCATTCTGCCATTTAACCACATTAAGATGTTACATTGCACATCTCTTTTAAATTGACAATTCCTAGTCCAATGGTTCCACAAATTGAGTACATCCTTTATTCTGAAGTCAGAAATCAGTAGCCTTACAATTTCTTTGAAAATGGCCAATTCTCCCACAATTAAAGTACCATGTGTTATAATATCTCTGTCTAATCTCTGTCTAATGCATGGCCTACAATATAATTTAATGATCTGGAAAAGCAATATTTACAATTTCTCATACCCTTTCGTATAATGGAGCTCCTCTTTCTTTAAACATCTCATTGACCACTTTAATTTTATGTTAAACATCTCATATGCTATAATGAGTTTCAGTGCCTGTGTGTTGTCAGTATCTGCTATTGCACATTCTTTTATTATTCGTATTTGTCCAGAAATTCTCTTCTTTAGTCCATTGAAATATCTCAGGAAATGGAACAGTTATCTAACTAGAGTCCTCCACCATGTCCCAAGCTCTAAGACTGCAATGAAATACTGTTAAATCATAGTCTCATCATATTTGACTGGTTGTCTTATGTCGGCCAAACATCATTACCCTGCAATTGTTCTTTATTAATTTTTATGTCCCTATTATATCCATGGTTTCTTCTCTCTGCCTTCTTTTGTCACCATGATGTTGATCAGCTTGTAGTAATGCTGAAATCCACCTTTTCCAATCATGGGTAACAGTCAAAATTGAGTGGCCCAGTTATTCAGCCTTTGCTTAATGTAAGTGAAATTTATTCCATACCTGATGATAGAGTCCTTAAAATGTATTAAGTCTAGTATATCTATTGGAGTCTATGCCATTTCATCATAAACCTCATCACCATTTTGAGAAGGAAGGTGTTTTACAGTTATTGGGAAAGGGTATGGTGATTGTGTGACATTGAAGAATTCCTCCATGGGTACACTATTCTCTAAAGACCTTTGTTTTTAGAATCCCCAAGATTCAGTTTCTATCTGCACCCTTTAAATTGCTGTTGTTCAGACCACCTGGTCCTTGCGACAGAGTAGAGCATGAATAGCAAACACTCACTGTAAATAACTATGTTTTTCCCTTTTTCCAATGTCACATTTTTTTCCAATTGGTTCAAGCAGTAAGTTTAAATTTTTGTTTTCTACTGCCACCCTAGCAATCATTTCCAGAATGACAGGAATTAAGTAAAGAAAGCAATCAAGGACTTCCAGAAACTTAAAGAAAATGAAGGAAAAGCCTTCCCAAATATGTGGGATACATTAAAATTAGTGCTAAGTGGAAAATTCACACTACTAAATGCCTTTAAAAAGAAATTGGAAACATCACACATAAGCATCTTAACAACACAACTGGAAGCCCTAAAAAAAAAAGAAGCAGAAACACCCAAAAGGAGTGGACATCTGGAAATAATCAATCTCTGGGTGGAAATTAACAAACTAGAAACTAAAAAAGAGTCCAAGGAATCAACAAAACAGGACCTGGGTCTTTGAGGAAACCAACAATATAGACAAACCTTTAGGCAAACTAACAAAAAGGCAAGGAGACAGTCTCCACTTCAACAAAATCAGAAATGAAACAGGAGACATAACAACAGACACTGAAGAAATACAAAGAATGATAAGATCCTGCTTCGAAGGCATATATGCCACAAAATTGGAAAATCTAAGGGAAATGGACAACTTTCTTTATCAATTTCACTTACCATAATTTAGGGAAAAACAGATAAACATGCTAATAAGTGCCAATTTCCCTACAGAAATAGAAGCAATCATTGATAGTCTCCCAACGAAAAAAAGGCCATGACCAGGTGGATTCAGTGCAGAATTCTACCAGACCTTCAAGGGGGCATTAATACAGATACTTTTCAAGCTACTCCAAAAGATAGAAATGGATGAATATTACCAATTTCATTCTATGAAGCCATAGCCACATTGATACCTAAACCTCACAAAGACTCAACAAATACAGAGAATTTCAGACCAATTTCTCTTATGAACATTGATGCAAAAATACTCAATTAAATACTTGCAAAACAAATACAAGAACACATAAAAGATATCATTCACCATGCCAAGGTTGGCTTCATTCCAGGCATGCAGGGATTGTTTAATATTTGTAAATCCATCAATGTAATCCACCATATAAACAAACTGAAAATAAAAAACCACATGATAATCTCCATAGATGAAGAGAGCGCATTTGATAAAATACAACACCGATTCCTGTTTTTTGGTTTTGAAGAGATTAAGGATACAAAGCATGTTCCTCAGCATACTAAAGGCTATATACAGCAATCCAATAGCCAAAATCAAATTAAATGGTGAGATACTCAAAGAAATTCCTTTAAAATTAGGAATAATGCGAGGCTTTTCACTCTCTTCGTATCTCTGCAATATAGTACTTGAAGTTTTAGCCAGAGCAATAAGAAAACAAAAGGAGATATAGGGCATCTAAGTGGGAAAGAAGGAGGTCAAATTATCCCTATATCAAGGTGAAATGGTAGTCTACATAGGTGATCCTCAAAATTACACCAGAGAACTACCACATCTGATAAACTCTTCCAGCAAATTGGCTGGATACAAAATTAATTTTAAAAAGTCTGTAGCCCTCCTATACACAAATGGCAACATTACAGAGGAAGATCTTAGGAAAACAACACACTTTGCATTACCCACAAGCAATATAAAATATGTTGGAGTTACTCTAACCAAGCAAGTGATGGACTTGTTTAAAAAATTTTTCGTAAATCTAAAGAAAGACATTTAAGATGAGATGAATATGGAATGATCTTACATGCTCATGGATCAGGAGAATTAATATAGTAAAAATACCTGTCTTACCAAAAGCAATCTACAGATTCAGTGCAATCCCTATCAAACTAACTACACATTTCTTAAAGACATTGAAATTTCAATCTTAACCAAAAACCATAATAGCTACAACAATCTTGTACAATAAAAGATCATCCAGTGGAAACATACATCATACCTGATCTGAAGCTGTAATATAAAGCAGCAGTAATTTAAAGATCATGGTACTAGCACAGCCACGGACTGGTTGATCAGTGGAATCGAATCAAAGTCGCAGATATGAATCCACACACATATCTTCACCTGATTTATGACAAAGAGGCCAAATTCATTCAATGGAAAAAGGATAGCATCTTCAAAAATCGTGCTGGTCTAACTGGACGTCTATGTGTTAAAAAATGCAACTAGACCCATATTTGTCACCTTGCACAAAACTTAAATAGAACGGGATCAAAGACGTCAAAATAAAACAAGAGACATTAAGTTAGATAGAAGAAAAAGTGGGGAAGAGCCTGAAACACATTGGCACAGGAGACAACATCCTGAACAGAACACCAACAGTGCTGGCCTTAAGGTCAACAATTAATAAATGGGACCTCATGAGGCTAAGAATCTTGCATAGAGCAGGAGAAAATGTCAAAAAACAAAGCGACAGCACACAGACTGGTAAAAGATCTTCACCAACCCTACAACTAACAACGGTCTAAAATCCAAAATATATAAAATCCTCCATAAATTACACACCACAAAACAAAATAACCCAATTGAAAAAGGTGGCTTGGAACTAAACAGAGAATTCTCCACAGAGGAATATCAAATGGTTGAGAAACACTTAAAGAAATGCTCAACCTAACTAATCATCAAGGAAATGCAAATCAAAAAAGCTCTTAGATTCCATCATACCACCATCAGAATGGCTAAGATCAAAAGTTCAAGGGACACCACATGTTAGAAAGGATGTGGAGAGAGCAGAACACTTTTTCATTGCTGGAGGTAATGCAAACTAGTGTAGCCACTTTGGAAATCTATCTGGTGCAGTATCAGAAACTGGGAATAGGGCTTCTGCAAGACCCAGCTATTCCACCCTTTGGTATATACCCAGAAGATAATCCCGACCACATCAAGAAAATTTGCTCAACCATGTACATAGCAGCCTTATTCATAACAGCCTGAACATGAAAACAGCGTCCGAGTCCCTCAGTAAGAGAATGGCTAAAGAAACTGTGGTACATTTACACTATGGAATACTACTCAGCTTTAAAAACAAGGATTTCCCAAAATTTGGGGACAAAAAGAATGAAATAGAATTCATCATAATGAGTGAGTTAACTTAGAAGCAGAAAGACTTAAACGGTATTTACTCCCTTATATATGCCCCTAGGTCAAGGGGCATGTTCCATGAATGTCTTCACTAACCAGGAAACTGGGACAGAAGGGAGGACATCCTATTGGGACTCTAGATGAGAGAAGCATGGGAGAATGGTAAATTTGAAGAATCCAGAGGATCCTATTAACCTACAAGAAGAACAATATGATAGGCAGATTTGGACCGTGAGGTCCCACTCAAACTAAGGCACCAGCCAAGGACAATACAGGCCACAAACTTCACACCCTAGCCTAGAACTACCCAATAGACAAGACTTCGAAAAATTTAAGTGAAGAGTGAAGTTTGACTTTCCCATGTACTCTGGTGCCTCATATTTTAACACATCCCTGAATGGTGAACCTGGTGTCACTCAAAAGAAGGATAGCAGGCAACTAAGTAGAGACATGATACCCTATGAACATATACAGGGGGAGGAAGTCCCCCTCAGTCAGAGTCATGGGTTAGGTGTGTAAAGGGAAAATGAGAGGCAAAGAGGAATGGCAGGATGCAAGGAAGGGGATAACATTTTAGATGTAATATGAATAAATTAATAAAATAAAATTTTAAAAAATTAAAGAAAACAATGTATTCCCCAATTTGTCGACTTATGGATTGAACGAGAAATTTTCATAATGAGTGAGTTTACACAGAAAAAAAAGTTATAAATGGTATATATTCGCTTATATTGAGACACTAGCCCAAGTGTATTGTCCTGTGAAACACTTTACTTAACAAGAAAGTGGGTCAGAGAGGAGGACATACTATTGGGACTTTAGGTGAGAGAAGCATGGGAGAATGGGGAAATAGAGGGATCAAGAGGGTCCTGGAAACCTACAAGAAGAACATTATGATGGGCAGATATGTGCCTGACCTCCTGCTGAAAGTATGGCATCCTCTAAGTACAATACAAGCAGAGATACACTGACAGACACATAAAAGCCGGCCCAAATATCCCTGTGCCTCTTTGAAGAAGGGCAGAAAGAGACACTGGCAGACACTAATACTCAGGTGCAAAGATGCATTTGTCCCAAACAGGAAGATAAAGAGTGACACCGGCAGGAACTCAGTCAGATACAATAAAACGCTTTTCTCCAATATCATGAAAGAGGGGCACAAGCATGCACATAGCCTAGTCAATAGATGCCCCTATCCCTTACAATGGTAGGAGAGAGCCAAAAACAGAAACTCATATCCGGCTTGTAGATGCATTGGGCCCTCCTTGTATATGAGAACCAGAGTCAGAAACAAACACTCAGAAGCATAGATACACTTTCCCTAGTTCATGGGATTGATAGAAACAAGCAGGCAAACATATTCAGTTGCAAATATATTTTTTGCGATTGGTAGCTGAGAGAGACACACGGGGACACACCCTCTAAGTTGCAAAGACGTCCTTGTCTCCTAGAGGCATATAGGAGAAAAAGGTAAGCATAAATAAAGTCTCATAGATGGCCTTTTCACCCAGAGGGCCAGAAGTTTGGTTTTCACAGGCAAACACACTCAGGCCCCTTGATACCCTTTTCACCTAGAGGAAGAAAAGAGAGAAGAGAGACATAGGCAGGGAAACAAATTGAGGCGCATAGATGCCATTGTCCAAAGATCCAGGAAAAAATAGAGAGATAAAAGCCACACACAATCACGCATAGAGATGCCTTTTCTCTGTAGAGTCAGCTCAGAGAGGGACTCAGGCAGGCACCCACACATTAATACAGACCCATAGATTCATTGGTCCATATAAACATTTGAGGGAGACACAAGCATGCACACTCACTCAGGCCAAAGGACATTATTTTTACCTTGATACATTTGACAGAAGACAAAGACAGGGATAATTGCTTGGGCTCATATTTGTGCTTTTCCTCTGGAGAAAAGAAAGAGAGAGCATTGGCTGGCAAACATTCTCCGCAATATTGATGACTTTTTCCCAAGGAGCAGGTAAGAGAGGAGGAGGTAGTCACACAAAATGAGTTCCAAGGATGTGCTCGTATGCTTCTAGGGGGTTAGAGAGTCCCAGGGTGGTACACACTCTCAGAACCAAAAATGCCTTGTCCCGAAATGAAAAAAAGACAAAGACAAGCACACATTCCCAAGAAAATATATGTCCTTGTCCCATAGACAAAAGAGACAGAGACACGGGCAAGCACACACAGACACTTTCAAGATTCTCCATGTCCACTTGTGGTAGGTGGGAGACAATTAGGAAGTCACAAACACTCAAGGACACAGATGCCCTTGAACCCTGGCAGCATGTAGGAGAAAAACAAATGCGGGCATTCACACTCTGGTCTGTATATTTACCAGTCCTCTATAGTCAGTAGAAAGAGGGAATCTGGTAGGCACACATACACTCATCCAGAAACAGAGATCCACTTGTCCCATGCAATCACATGAAAAAGACAGAGGCAGGCTTATACACTCAGGCTCAAGGATGTTCTTGGCTTCTTGCAAAATGTGAGAGAGAGACAAAGGAAGGTTCTCATTCTCTAGACCATATATATGTATGTCCACTATTGGCAGGGAAAAGAGAGACACATTAAGTGACTCTTTCCCAGTAAAATAGGTGACTTTTCAGAGTATAAGCCGATGAGAGGGACAAACTCAAGCACAAAACCTGAGGTCCAAGAATGCCTTTGTATGATAGCATCAAGAGACAGTGACATAGCTTGGCACACACACTCAAGTCCACAGATGAATTTTTCCATAGATGTTGGGGACAAGGCTACGGGCAGGCGCAAAAATTCAGGCAGACTTATAGTCTTTTCCTCTACACTCAGGAGAGCACCAGGAAAACTACACACACTCAGGGATATATGACTTGTTTCTCTAAATGAAAGTAAGAGACACAAACAGGCTAGAAGGGACAGTCAGGCCCATATTTTAGCACGTCCCCTAGAGGAACAGAAAAAATATACAAACAGTCATAAACAATCAGGCACATCAATGCCCATCTCGCCGAGATGAAGAGGAGAAACACACTACCAGGCACTCACAGTCTCGCCCTAATATGATGTTAAAAAATATGGTCAGTGAAGAGAGACATATGAGGATTGCACTCAAAAGCACATAGATATTTTTTTGCTCTAGAAGCAGGTGAGAGATTGTGGCAGGCAAACACACTGAACTCAATTGATTATTCAGTGTCCTAGAAGCAGTAGAAAGAGAGACACAGGCAGGCACTTCCAGTAAGCTTCAAGATACATTTGTTCTCTTGAAAAAAGAGTGAGAAAAACAGTAAGGCACACATACACACAGGGAAAAGATACTATTCCCTTCTAGAGTCATGGGAGATTGGGAAACAGGATGACACACTCACGTGCACTCAGATGCACAGGTTTAATTGTCACATATAAGCATATGAGAGAGAGAACCAGGTAGGCACTCACATTCAGACCCAATGATGCTGTTGTTGCCTTGACATAGATGATAAACAGACAAAGTGAGGGACACTCATTCAGGCCCATAGATACCCTTGTTCCCTAGGGAGAAGGAGGAGACACACATAGGCCGGATTACACTCACAGCCATAAATATGACTTTTCCTCCAAGAAGCATGTGAGGGAGATACAGGTATTCACACAGCCTAAAGTCCATAGATATCATCATATGCCAGAAGCAGGTGAGAGTGACTCGTGGGCAAACAAACTCAGATGCATAGATGCCCTTGTCCTCTCAAGGCCGGTGACAGAGTCACAGACAGCCACTCAAACACAGGCACACATATGCTATTTCCTTCACTAAAGGCAAGTGAGAGATAACCAGATGAGCACTTCTTCCCTTGCTCACAAATGACCTTGTCCGATAAATGTAAGTGAAGGACTAACAAAGCAAAAACAGACACGGATACACATAGGTGCCCTTGTCTTCTAGAGTGAGAGGAACGAGACATAGTTAGGAACACACAATCAGTCCCACAGATGACATTTTCCCTAAGTGAGAGGTTGATAGATGCAGGCAGGAAACAACTCTCATGCCAAGATATTTCCTTTTCCCATAGAGGCATGGAAAAGATTTACAGAGGCAGGTAGACACACCCAGGCATATGCATGCACTTATCACACAAAGGCAGGTGCAGGAGACATAGGAAGGCACACACACTCTGTCCAATCGATTCTCTATTACCCTAGAGGGACCTGCGAGAGAGACACAGGCACACAAACACATTCAGGATCATAGATA
Source organism: Acomys russatus (assembly GCF_903995435.1). Classification (NCBI taxonomy): domain Eukaryota; kingdom Metazoa; phylum Chordata; class Mammalia; order Rodentia; family Muridae; genus Acomys; species Acomys russatus. Next base: position 55,795 of record NW_026131952.1, read on the forward strand.
GCCTTGTCCCCTAGAGAAAATGGAGAGAGTTACACAGGCAAGAACACAAACTCAGGCCCATTAGTGCCATTTTATATCTGTAGGAATGATCAAGAGACAAAAGAAAGTTTACCCACAGGCACATAAAAGGCCTTGTCCCACATAGGCAGATGAGAGAGGAATAGGCACACACACACACACACACACACACACACACACACACACACACACACACTTGCCTATATTGACCTAGTCGCTAGAGGTAAGGGAATGAGACATAATAGGCACATTTATGCAGTATAAGAGATTAATGTGGTCCATAGAATTAAAGGAGGGGGACACAGTGAGGCACACAAATTCAGGCCCGAAGATTCCCATATACACTACAAGCATGAGAGAGGCACAGGCAGACATGTACAACAGGGCCAGTAGTGTTCTTGTCTCATAGACTCAGGTGAGAGAGATAAAGTTAGGTTAACAAATTCATACTCATATATGTCTTGTTGCCTACGTGAAGATTGCCTAGAAAAGAAGAAAGGCACACACAATCAGGCTCATTGTTGAGCTCTCTTCAGGAGAAATGTATGAAGAGACACAAGCAGGCTCAACTCAGCAACAGAGTTGACCTTTCATGCCTATAGGCAGGGGAGAGAGAAAAGAAACAATACAAGAGGTCCACTGTTGCACATGAAGGTTAGAAGTGGTTTAAGAAGACAAAGCTTGGCATACACACTCAGAAACATTGATTACCTTGTCCCTAGTGACAGGTGAGGGTCACAGGCAAGCACTAAACTTAGGCACAAATATACCCTTGTCTGTTATAGAAACTGAGGGTGACACAGGAAGGCACAGATACTGGAGAATAAAATCTCATGTCCCATAAAATCATGGGACAGAAAAACAGGGAGGTAAACACAGTCAGGCCGTCAATGTCTCCATCCTCTAGAGGAAGGTGAGAGAGTGACGCAGGGAAGAACACACAGTCAAAAATATAGACTCCTATGGCACAAAGTGGCAAGGGAGAAAGATACAGAGAGAAACACACACTATGTCCAGGGATACCATTGTCCCATAGAATAAGGGAAAGGAAAAAACACGCAGACACACATATACAGTCCCATAAGACATTGTAGCCTAAAAATTGATAAGAGAGAGACACAGGCAGAAAAGCACACTCAGGTTCAGAGTTACCCTTGTCCCATAGAGGGATAGCAGTGAGATATAGTCTGACATACTACTGAAATTCATGGGAGCGTTTTTCACCTAGAGGAAAGGAGAGTAACTCATGCAGACACAAACACTCTATCTCTAAGTGCTTTATATCTTAGAAGTCTATGAGAGATACAGGTTGGAAAACACACACACTGTACATAAATGCCCTTTTCTAATATGGGCAGCAAAAGAGACAATGACAGACACTCACACTCAGGCAAATAGATTCTCTGGCCATTAGAGGCAGGTGACAGAGTAACATGTAAGCAAATAAACCCAGACCCTTATTAGATTCTATTGACTAGAGGAAGTGGAAAGAGACAGAAACTGTCAGGCACTCACACTCAGGCATATACGATGCCTGTTCTCTTGGTATTCAAACATGCAGTGAAAACATTTCATAAATTGAAAGCAGTTGAAATATAACATGACTCGATATAGATAGATTAGAAAATGAAATCAGGAAAATAGCAACTGATGAATATCTCCATATCGACTCATAGAATACAACTGCTCAGCCTTGTGGAACCATTCACTGTCTTTGGAACTTCTAATTAGACAAATCACAGCCTAGCCACTAATCATCAATCACATTCACTAAGGATTATATTTCAACAAATGACAATACTCACTTTCAGAACCAATTATATTTATCGAAGTTAGTGTCTCAGACCAATCACAGCCTTGCTCTTAACAGTAACCACAATCATTAAAACATTTGTTTTGACCAATTACAATCTTGCCTCTACGGTCCAATCATCGTCCTTGGCTATTATCTTCTCATGCATTGTCATAATCCATGTGCATTCTAGAGTTACCTGGATACAGTAAACACAAGGCCACTTTACTTCAAGTGGGAGATATGGTAAGGTTGACCTAGTGGAGCTCTCTGGTAAGGGCAAAATGCTGAGATTTTTTGTGTATCCTTGTACAAATCATTGATAAACGAATGTGTGACACCAGGTGATTATTGCAGAATTCATTATTCATATTTCAGTTATAGAGGTTTCAGAGTAGTCTTAATTTATGTAATTAAGTATATAACTTACTTAACCTTAAATATCATCTTGATGATTATAAAATATATTTCCAATCCTTGAGTAATACTAACTATATCACAGTTAAAAATGTAATGGAATAAGATGGCAGAAGGGCCAGACTAGCTGCATTATAAAGTAAAAAGAAGTTGTCACATTAGAGATATACAGTACCAAAAATATGTAAAGGATCATGAGTGCACTGTGATAAATATTATAGATGAATCCTATAAGAAGAATTCTTGATTATAAACAGTATATGGTAAAGTATATGACATAGAAGTTGGAGCAGTAGAGAAAAGTATATTTAATACATTTAACAGTGGTAAAAGGGCCAGATTAGCTGCGTTTTTAAGTACAAAAAAGTTGTAACACAAGAGATGTACAGTACCTAAAATATGTAAAGGATCGTGAGTTCACTGTTATAAATATTATAGATGATTCGATAAGAAGGCTTATTGATTATAAACAATATATGGTAAAGTATATGACATAGAATATTGAGCGGTAGATAAAAGTATATATAATACATGTAACAGTGGATGTATGAAATAAATAAATTAATGAATTTATCTATATATATGAAAGAGGAGCCATGTGAGATAAATAAATCTAAAGATATTAGTTGATAATTTTAGAGTAAGTTGAGTGTATAACAGAGAGAAAGAGAGGAAGAGAGAGAAAGAAAGAGAGAGCAATGGAAGTTGAATATACGACATACAGTGAATTGATGATAAATATATGGATGAACATAAAGGAGATATGACAAGAAAGCTATCTTATATGAAAACTGGAGAGAAAAGATAAATTGAAAAATCGATCCAAATGATTTAGTGTAAGTAGAAGACAAATGATACATCAATAGTATAGAACATAGGATATCCAGAAGATAAATGATAGATAAATACGTGGATACAGGATCATAATAACTAACCGATAGGTAGATGAATGTATGGCAGGCACAAGATAGCTAGAGGATCAAGGATAGAGAGGTGAAGAAAAACACAGAGTTGTTGGGGGTAGAATACTTATCTCGAATGTAGACAGTAGCACAGAAAATTAAATATGATAAAGAGGAAGGAAAATAGATACACAATAATTACAAGTTAGATAAGCAAAAGAAGAGAAATTCAGGGTAGTTATGAGATACTGATACATGGATGGTTTACATTCACAGAATAACTACAGTATAGCAGACAGGTAGAAGATGAACAAAGGATAAAGAAAGAAAAGAAGATAAATCGATGGAATTTATCATTATGAGAGGTAGGTATATAGGAGTTTAAAAATGCTAATGATGAATGGTACTTAAATGGTAACCACTCACAACATAGCTTAAAAATCGAAGGAAGACAGGCATGGGATGTTCAGAACATTGATCTTTATGTATGGAGATATATAGGATAGTAAGATGACAAATAATGGAGGGATAATATACAGACACATTATATGTAGAAGAAATATGATATAAATACAAACGAAGTATATAGAGTATAGAAGATGGATAGATGATTTTGATAGATGGAACAAGTTTAAAAGATGATGATAGGACAAAGTGATCTTTAAATGAATTTAGATTCAGAATTACTGCTACATAGGGGATCCTTATATAATAGACACAGGGTATACACATGGTAACTTTAGTGTAGATGCTACTATAAACAAAGGGTAGCTAAATTTATAGGTACATAGATGGAAATGAGAATAATGCAGGATAGATGGTACATAGGTTCAGTAGAAACAGAGCATAGATAGATGATAAATTATAGATGTCGAAGATAGACACGGTATATTTTGTAGGCAATACACAGATGGATGATATATACAGGATCAGTTGAACATAATCAGTATATAATTGGGAGATACTAGATTCATTGTAGATTTAGAACAGACAGAATTTTGATGACAGATGAATAATAGATCTGAAAGAGATACAGTATATGTAAATAGCCAATTATATTTAGTGTATATTAGCCTCAGTGTAGCAGGAATATAAATGATTCTTTGAACGTAAACACAAGAAATCATTGTGAGATTGAGTCCAGCCTTGTCTACTAAGAGAGTCAAGAACTGCCAAGGCTACACAGAGAAACCCTGTTTTGAAACACACACACCCACACACACAAAAATACACACACACATATACAAATAAGAAAGTAAACATAGGATAGAGAGATGGTAGATTGCAGATAGGTGATAATAATGAAAGGTAAATATAGGTTAGTTTGCGATGGGATAAATAGTTGATAGAAAATAAATTGATACTGGATTGATAGATGACAGATTGAAGGTAGGTATTATATAGGTAGATTATAGGTATATGCCTGGTAAATACATTGTTGATAGAAAATAGAGGGTGGATACATGTAGACACATGTTAGGGTTCAGAAAGGTTTGATAGGGATTAGACAATTAGATAATAGTAGATAGACGAATTTTTCTAGTGATACAGTAGAAAAGAGAATTTAGATAATGACATATAGAAAATAAATGACAGAGAACAGATGATGGACAGATGCATGGCAGTGTGTAAAGCGATTACACATAATAATTAGAAGGTAGATGGAAGAGGAAAGGATAAATCAAAAGAAGAAAGCAGAGAGGTGATAAATATAGAACAGGTAGATGCTACAGATTATAAAAACATGATTTCTTTGTAAAATAATTGGTCTTAATTGGTTTTAGATTCTACTTTGACCTGATTGAAAAATGGAGAGAAATCAGCAGGAAAAGATCATGAGGTAGGAATTGATAATGCTGTTGACAAAGAATCTCTTACTCCACGAGTTATAACTTTGACATCCTTTTCACATCACTGAAATAATGGAAATGGAATTTACCTGCTTGATTGGGTATTTACAATTTATTTTAGATACCAGTTCATGGTCTTTAGCTTGACATGCCTCAAAAACTCAATATTTATGCATTCCTATCTGAGTATTGATAAGTAAGTCCACATCTTGATATACCTTTTTGCAAGAGTTACTGTGCACAATGAACGCACTTGATGTTAATTAACAAAAAAGTCTGACATTTTCTTCTCTTATACCTTATAGATTCACATATGAATAATTTGCCTCATTGCTACTATTCATTTTGCTCATTCTTGAATTCTCTGATAATTAGAGTTGCTTTTAATCGATACAAGAATCCAACTCCAGAAGAGTTTCACAATTGGTTAAAGAGAATTAGAAAACTGATGGACAAGCACGATCACGGACACAGTAGAGGCAGAGCAACACCTGTAAGAGGTCAAGAAGCTGTTACCTTTACACCTACTGCTAGAGGTTTAACCAAGGCCCATTTCTTCCTGATAGCATTACTGATTTTAGAGGATCACAAACCTTACAATCCTTTGAGTGGCATAGAGTAGGGAATATTAGTTGGAGGCAACATTTGGCGTACTATTTGATTCTTTCCACTTACAGGCTGTTTGCAGGTGGAGTACGCACAGTTCACAAAATATACCCAAAACATTGTCCAAGAGTGTAACTTACCGAAGTACAAATGGACAATCATAATGACCATTTCTATGGATCTGTAAGACAATGCTTAAATCATGGGACACATGTAGCTTTTGACGTGTGATGGATTTATCCCCAAAAACATACAATCACAGTCTCCTAATCTTAGATGAAAGCATGACATTCTTGACTACATTATTTCTTGACAACATACCTTATTTCTATGCCCTTTTTGTGGCTAAACCCACTAAAATATTTTTCAGGCCCACTGTCCACTCATTCACATTGCATTCCTTCTTCAATTATCATCAGCAGGGCTAAAGCTTTTATACTCTCCATCATACAGCCCCAATGCAAGACACAATATCTCATGGTCACTTTAGTGAAGTCATTTGATTGCACTCTGAGGATATATTATGAGACTGCTGACCTAAAGCCACAATTCCCAGAAAAATCATTGTAAACCCTGACACTTTCATTTTCTTGTGATTTGGATAGCTAATTCATATTTACCACAATATTGAAGTTGGAGGCTGTGTTACCCAATTTCCTTATTAACTCTGTCCTGGGTATGGCATTACGTTCACACAAATAAAAGCCCTTCGTCGAAACTGAACAGAGTTCTACCTCTCAGTTCGGGACTCTTATTATGGATCTATGTAGAACTGTTAATCTTGTATGGCATATTGAGGATCCTGAGTTTGATAGAACACAATGGAAAATTGCAGGTTGAGGGGTGATTTTTCAATGGCATTATTTTACTAAGAAATGATATAGCACACTTTAAGTCTTTTCTATGGTAACAGTTATACCTTTGCATTGGTAAGATGGCTGAAGGATTTTATGCACATGCTGTGCAAGCTTGATGACCTGCGTCCAATCCATAAAACCCATATGAAAGTGAAAGAGGAAAAAGAATAATCCCTATTGCTATTCTGGCTTCCCATTGTAGCTGTGGAATACACAACCCTTCAAATCTATTCAAAGACACTTGTATAACATTTTAACTTTGATAACTACAACAGCAACTGCTCATTTTTCATACAACTTCTCTCATTTTTTTTCTGAAAAGAAATGTCCAAGAAAAGAACAAAGTTTGAGGAAACTAAACTTCAGGAGTTCACTATGTATGAAGAGTACCAAAAGATGGTAAGGGTGCTTTTCTTGCATAATTTATATGTAGACTGCATATAATAAAGTATGCAGTTCTAAGCATAGCTAGAAGAACATAGGTCTTCAATATGACAACCAGTATTACAAAAATTCATATTCTTAGCAGAAAATCTAAGCCACATAGGGACATATTTCATTCTTTTAACACTTCTACTTTCAAAAAAGTCGGGTACATATAATAACCTGACATATGATGTTTTGCACACCATAGTCGTAATGGAAGAAACAGTCTGTCATTAGGTCCAAGGCGATAAAGTGACGGAATGGGAAGCTTTTCTGTCCTCTGGGCTCAATCCAAATTGTGGAGTATGATGTTACTGCCACCCATTTTGAAGGGCACATCGTTTTTTATTTCAACAGCTGTATTTCTGTGGAGAAAGAATCAGTATACGGAAAAGAGCATTTTCATTGTGTTAGATGAGGTGCAGGAATCTTGACTGATTTTAGTCCTATGGTTGAAAACTCTCAGATTTAGGATGAATGGTGATATTATTAGCAGATATAGGCATAACTAGAACTTTGTGATGAGGGCAGTTTTGGCAGCAATAAGAACTCTGGAATATTAGGTACATGTTCCTCTTGTGATGGTGTTTTAGATCTATCTCTTCTTCATTCAGTTTCTGAATAAACCATTTCTCTGTTTCTATATGGGAGGCTATTTTATGAAAGAGGAGAACAGGGAAGCAGACAGAAGAGTCTTTATACAACGATGGCCTAGAAGAGTGATCAGTGAACTTGAATCAAGAGGAAATTCCTTTCCTTAATCTATTAGCCTTGATATAAATTATTTGTTGTATGCTTAATTTTTGTACGTGTCATCTTGGTGTCTTCTTCACACTGATATATGAATTAGTTACAATGAAATTATGTAATGCATGTTATAAATGTAAAGCCCTTCTTAGTAGACAGATACATTAGAATGGATATTAGGCTGGGTTTTGAATGTTGATGTGTCTCTCAAAGTTTCAAAAATGACGGTGGCAACAATTGAAAGGGTTGTGAAAATTTTTGTGTAGGAACACCCCAGTGATATTCAACCCTGTGTTTTAATTGTTGATTCTGATGATGAAACTACAGTAAAGCCATGCAGGTAAGATATTGATGGTGGTATGTAATGCAAACCTGAAGGTTTTTTTTTATAAAGGAAGTACATCCAATAGAATGATCAATGAGACTTTAAGTGATCCTAGTTGAGCAAATTGCACTTTCCAATTTTTGATATTTTCACATATATATGAAAAAATGTAACTGGTGTCTGTTGTATTATTTTATTTAAATGTTGAATAATGGATGAAGAAAAAACATATTCAGTACATGTGAGATTGTGAGCCCACATAGAGGAAAGACGACAGATTCCTGAAATTTTCCCTCTATTTTGATGAGAAGTGACATCTTAAACACACACACACTCACAAACACACACACACACACACACACAGACAAACTCATGCAAACACACAGTGAATAACAAATATTTATTTGAAAAAAGTGGAGTACTGAAGGCACACATGCTAGCATTAGAGATATGGAGTTCGGAGAATAAGTAGTCCACAGTTATCTTTTTCAATCTTGTTCTAACAAGATGAGACAATAAGAAAGCAAATAAAAGATCTCCCAGTTGACAAAACCTTACCATGTGATATTTCACCTGAATAGGCCTTTTATAACCATTTGCTTTAGTTGAAATAGGTTGCCGTTTGTCTTTCTCATTATGTAAAAACGTGTTCCTTTCCTACCATTGGTTATTATGCTTAACGTCTAAGTACACAGTAGATCATATATTAAAATGTAAAATTAATGGAGTATAAAATTAAATACAGTACTAGTGATTATGAAAACAAACATCTGAATTACTAGTTCTAGTCCTTGAGCTAGAAGATTTATGTTTGTAAATGTCTTTACTATGTTGAAAATGTAGATTGGGTTCTAGCAGAGGTTTCTTGTTGATTCATATGTCTATGTTGGTCTAAAGACATCAATTAATATACACGGGGAGGTAATCCCCCTCAGGAACAGTCATAGGAGAGGGTAACAATGGGAAAATGGGGGGATGGAGGAATGGGAGGATACAAGGGATGGGATAAACATTGAGATGTAACAAGAATAAATTAATAAAAAAAGAAAAGAAAAGAAAAAAAGGAAAAAAATAAAGACATCAATTAGAAAAAGCAATCCCTTGTGGCAGAAATACTGGACATAATGTTTCTGTAGGTTTCAAGAAGTCACAATATTATTATGAGTTCCTGATTGCAGTGTTTTTGTAATGGTTCATATGACACTGTTTCCTCCAACATCTCTAATTCGTATGACTTTCCTTCCCTACATAGTGTAGTATTCCCTAAGCTTTGTGTAGGGTTCACTTAGGTATGTCAGACATATATGAAAACTCTCACCTAACACTTAATTCTATACAGTTTGGCTACTAATGACTATCAATTTTAACTACTGGATATTGCATAAATGTACTACTCATATGAGATCTGAAAACTGCAATAATCCATGGTCGTGAAGATTAATTGCAAAAAGTTATTAATTTAGAGACAACAATGATACTATGACCATTAAGCAAGGTAATGACAAGTACATTACCCAGGGGGCTGCTGAAGTCCCCAGCTTTGTTTTTTTGCTCAGACTTATGGTACCACACATGTATATGCCATCCATCCATTCAGAAATGGGTCAGTTCCCACATAATATTGATGCAACTACTGCAAATATGGAATTATTTTTCCATGCCAGTGTTAATTGTTGATCACAGTGTTCCAGGCTAGGAAATCCTTGTATGGCTTTGTTCTGCCTCCTTCAGCTTACATTAGTCTGTCTAGTATTATGAAAGCTATACAACAGAGACAAAACTATCCAGCCAGTACATAAAACACATTTTGTTTATTATTTCTTTATGGTTTAAATTAGGCTTGAAAAAGGAATCAAAATGAATGATTTGCAAAGAAAGTGCCAAGTTGAAGCTTCGAATATGGATCATCCTGATTCAGACACAGATGTATATGGAGTAAGAGCCGTTGAATAGAATTATGAACTGTTAACACTCTACTGTTGTTATTTACTCAAATTTGTTGCAAATATTTGTAAATAGATACACTCTCTCTCACTCTCACTCTCTCACAGACATACACTCACAAACATATACATGTTTATAGTGTTGGCTTTTCAATTATCTGCAAAATGTTTTAAATTATGTTTAAATCTATAGGGTTCTCCCTGTGCTTCCTATTATTTGGGTCTCATTCTATCTCACAATTGAAATATATTATCTTATTTGGAATCCCAGGTCGAGTTTGCTACCTGGGAAATGCTACATGAAACACTTCAGAACTGGGCATCATCTCAGTCGAGTACAAGCACAAACATACAAGCAAATACAAGCAAGAGCACAAGGACAAATATTTCTTGTATGGATATTACACTGCCTATCTCAATGGGTACAATGAGCCTTTTTGAAGTTTAAGGTTTAATTCCTATGATTTTCAAAATGGTTCAGAGTTTTAACATAGCATTCTGTTTGTGAAATCTCAGGTGTCATGTCCAACTTTACTCAATTTCTTTAAACAATTTGATGTGAGGATTCAGAGAAATATATGTAACTGTGGTCTCACAGATTCAAGCAATCACTGATGATACGCTTTAGAAACCTTAGTTAGAAATGTTCCGATTCCCGTTTTTTCAGTGAATATGTATTCTTCATTTGCTTTTGATTTTAATACTACAAACATTTTAACAAATATATCTTTGAATAAAATCATTTTATTGTTTATGTCCAGCCAGATCTCAGCTTCTGGATATATCAAGTTCCTTGTGGGCTTGCGAGCATTCTTTTCCATGTCAACTTGTATTCAGTGAATTAAGGAAAGTCACGAAATAATTTTGTTTCCTTACAAATGAAGCCCAGGAGTATTTTGCCACATCAGCGACCGCCTTTGTGGGAGAGTATAGTCTAACGCGGAACCTCACGAATAGGAATCGAGGTCTATGATTTGATAATAACCAGTTCTTCCCAGATACAAATACTGAACAAGAGGTATGGAAAGTTCATTTTAGTTTACAACTGAAAGGATATTTCATTTATATACCAAGTTTGATTGACATTGTTTACTCACCTCTCACTACCACATCAACCGCAGTTCAGTGACTGGAGAGAGGGCCCATTAATTTTTATGCAAATTACTATTCTGAGAATCCACAATGCCAGACTTATAGGTAAAAAAAAGGTGGACTGTAGAGAATGGTGGAATCCGCTGCTCTAAACATGTTCCTTCCTGTATAATGGGTATCTCAGCATATCTTGATAAAAATGGAAGATATTCCATAAAGAAGTCTTTGACAAGACATTCTCAAATGTAGAGATTTTACATCTAAACCTTGAAATCATTGGTTTTATTCCTCAAATTTAGACTCTTTGCACAGTGTAATAGTAGGGAAATAATTATTTACCATAACTCACTCCTTAGTTTCATGTCCATTAGGCAACTTATCTGGCTAGATGCATTGGACAAGAAATCAGAGTAGTAGATATGAGCTGTTGTTTTCAAGATGTGAGCAGTCAATAACATATAAACCTGGATTAGGTTTTACAAGGAACATGGAGAACTTTGCATGAGCCATCATTCTTTAACCTGTACCACTTCCATATTTCTTACAGACTTTGGGAGGATACTGTTGATTGTATTTCTTCACTTCTGCCTCACCCATCAGCATGGTCACATCAAGCAATGATAGTGCCATATCAGCCATTGACAGTGCCACATCACCCATTGGCATCAGTGGGTTACAGATCAGCAACTTCACAGGATTCATCCATGAGCCCACAGGATCCACCAATATGGTCACATGTAGGTGAATCTCAATCACATGAAAGTTATAATTCAAAATTACGTGTTCCAGGGGAATTAGGAAATTTCTTCATCTTGGGAAAAATGTCATAGTCCACATTTCACAGCATCACGGTTTAGAATAGTTCAACTTCTGGCTTTACAATCATTAGTATAATATAATTAACATGATGTCTACCTTTTTTCTCTTGGATCGGATAGTTTCCTTCATAAGGTAAACACCCTTGCAACAAGCTGTTTATGTAATATAAAGAGAAAAATCATTATCAGTTTGAAAGCACTTACACTTTTGATGGTGAACTCACTGCAGAACCAAACCATTGGGTTTTCCTGCAGTAGTAAGAACTACAAGTGTTCTTGTAAAATTTCACTCCATATAGGTTTCTTAAAAAGAGTTTGACATTCAGTCTTCCCCAGGCACACCTCCCTTTAGGGCCAAGCTCAACAATGAATCCAGATTCCTTACTGAGATTATACATTTTGGAATACTGCATTACTGTCCATAACCCACTTTGTGTTTTTCTTTTCATATTGAAATAAGCCCTATTGTTTCCTTTCTGAGTGAGTTTTCTGAGAATATATCTAGAGAGATGACTTATATTAGCCAGGGCAGAGAGGTTTTTTGGACAATATATACAGGTCATATTGCAGAATGAAAACCAAACCGAATAAAAATAAGAAAGCCGATTTAGCCATTTGTGACAAGTTCCAGCTAGCCCTAAAAGGAACAGAAACATTCAATCAGGCAATGTAGCAACACATCAAACATATTTTCATTCAAATGTTTAAGAATTATAGATAGCTAAAAGAGTAACTTTTTCGTATAATAGCTTAACAATGACAACCGTCAGTGTCACCAGAATTTGGGTCCCTATGATTTTATACTGAGATAAAATAGGGTTAATGAACTTAAGGATTCATTAGCTAAGTAGTCTCCTGTAGTAGCCCTGTCTATGCCCATTACCAAGACAATGAGAACCTTGTATTTCACTCTAAGCCTCAGAAATGTCACAAAGTTCATCTGGTAGTCCAGGCAGTTATCATCGGTTTTCAGATCAACATTGAGAATAGCCGACTATCAGATTCGGTTATATTCTTTTTCCTCCACATCTATTTTGTCACAGCAGCAGCTCAAATACCGGGGCTATGCATGAGGTAAGTTGCGAAGCTGTACCTTGAAGATATTGAGGGGACCTATTGTAGGCCTGTGTGATCGTTCACCCTGCTGAGCTGGAGGACAGGTTCCATGTAAATATTCTGTCCCACACACTGTGTTCTAAGTACCTGGAAGGCCTTGTTCCTGAGGCCCCTGATCGCCCTTCCCGTTACTCGTCACTCCCACGCTGCTGGGATTCTAGCCTGTTGATGCCGTCTGTGCTCTTCATACAATCCCACTGATTACCCTTACCTAGGCTCTCTGCCTCTTGACTTAACCGTGCTTCCCTGATGAAGCAATAATATGTGTGGCTAGGATACTCACCTTTTCATCTACACCTTTTTTTCCCTTTTAGAAAATTTTCATCTTTTTCTTCAAATCTTTTCAATTTTTGGTTCAAATTTCTCTTTTTCTGCAATTTTAACTCCCACTTCTTTTTCCTCTAAGTTTCCTCTGTTTGTCAAGGGGCTTACTCTTTTCTTCTTCGTTTTCTTAATTTTCCTCGTTCTACGTCCTGTTATTTCCCATTTTTCCTGCAACGTTTTCTTTGGGTTCTTGGCTTTTTCTTAATATTTTTCCCTTACTTTCTTTTCAGTGGTTCCAAGCTTTTATTCCTTTTTTCTTCTCTCTACAACTCTTGTGTTCTCATTTTTCTTCTTTTCATCCTTTTTCCCAACATTTTTTCTTAGTAGTGTTGTTCTAATCTGGAGGCAAAATTGGGTATCCTTGTTATTTTGTTAGACTTCTCTTTTGTCCCCTTTTTGACTACCTTCTTGTGTCTGATAGTTTCATCTTTTCCGCAAATGTTCGTCATCTGTGCTTTAGTCTCTTTTCATTTTCCTTAGATTTGAGCTGTTCAATGTGTTTCTGAATTTTCCATGCAATGCGAAATTTTTCCTCTTTTCTTCTTAATCTATAATTTATTCACATAATTTCCATTTTTATTATGCCTTTTTTATCCTTAGTTGTTTTATATTTTTCTCATTCACCGTAATTTTCACTCTTTTGTCTCATTTTTCATGCCTTTATATATATATATTTATTTTTGATCTTAACCTCTTATCTAATTTTTTTGTCCATATTTCTGGGTACTAGATGCATCCTTTTTCTATGGTGAGATGGTCCGGTCTTTTTAGGTTTCAGTTCCTTTTCGCTTACCTTTCAGTCTCATCTGTAACTTTACCCTTATTTAAGATGTTCTTCACGGATATTTCCTTTTTAATCATTTCTTTCAAATTTTTCATCGTTTTGTCAACACTTCCCCTCTATTCTACATTGAAACTCCCATTTTTTCTCTTATTCATGTATTTGACATTTTTTTCACTTCTCCTTTTAACAAAGTGCGCTTTGTCGTCATTCTTTCTTTTGCCCCTTGTTCTTCAAACATTTTACATTCTTTTCATAATTCTCTTCCTATTTTTTTTCCCTGTTCTTCGTCACTGTAATTCTGGGCTGGATCGAGGGGGGCTGTGGGCGGATCCATGATGATTACGTCTTCAACGGGGCATTGGGAGGTCCGGTAGCTTGTTACATTAGTCCAAGGTGCTTCGGTTATTGATCCTGTGCGTAGAGTAGCAAGGTTCATGGCAATGTTCCCTGTTCAAATTTTCAGAGTCACGTTGGCTTGGTTCCTCTGGTGCATAGTTTTGCAAAAATCCTTGGATGGTTCCGCCTTTGCTTTCCTCATTTTACTTTGTGCTCATACACGTCTTCCCATCTGCCTCATTTTCAATATTCTCTTTTAATCTTTTAATTTCATCTTTTTCTTTTTTAATATTTGTTTACTTTTTTTTTTTATTTTTTTTTTCATTAATTATTCTTTTTACATTCAATTTTATCCATCCCTGTATCCTCCCATCTCCCCCCCATTTTCCCTTATTCCCCTCCCCTATGACTGTTCTGAGGGGGATTACGTCCCCTATATATTCCCATAGTGTATCACGGTCTCTTCTTGGCTACTTGCTCGTCCTTCCTTGAGTTGCCCACCAGGTATCCCCTCCAGGGGACATGTCAAATGTGAGCACCAGGTATGTGAGAGTCGTATCACACTCTCCACTCAAAACTGTGGAGAATATTCTGCCCATTGGCTAGATCTGGAAGGGGTTTTAAAGTTTACCTCCTATTCATTCTTTCTACCACATTGTCTTCTTCATTACTTCTCTTCTTAATTTTCTCTGTAATTTTATCGTTTTCCTTCTGATTTATTGGTTTCATTTTAATTTTCTTCATCTTTTTGTTCAATTTCTGCAACGTTGTGTATTTTTGTCTCTTCCCTTTTGCTTTGATTTCTTCTCTTTCTTCCCCTTTCCCTCTTTTCATCTCAAGTCTTTCTTTCTTCATATTTAACTTCTCATCCTTTTTCTCTTTTCATGCCTTTTGAACATTTTTCACTTTTTCCTGCTTTTTTTTTTTTTTTTTACCTTTTTCTTGCTTCTTCTTACTCCACATTCTATAAACTTATCACCTTTTTCTGCTTATATTTTATTTTTCCATGTTTTTCTTGTTTCTGCTTTTTATTAACTCTTTTTTTATCTTCTCCCCTACTAACCCTATTGTTTTTGACCTTCATTATGATTTCTTTTTCATCCTTTTTTCTTCTTTTCCTTTTTCTTGTTCTGCTGCCATTTGGTGCCATTTCTGTTCTTATTTTTCCTTTTCAGACCTTTGCACTTTTTCCTCCCTTTAAATTTGCTTTTTTTTTTTTTATGGGTCAAGGGCTTTGCAAACACTTCTCCCCGTGCGGCGGCACCTGAAGTTTGGCAGTTCCCCGCGCCTCTGACTTTTCTTCGTTCCGCAACCAGGGGCCTGCGGCACATGCTGACGTTATTGGACGTCTTCATGCAATAATTGTACTTTTTGCCTTGTTTTTTCCCTTCATTCAAACACAGGAGAGTTGACAAACAAGGCCTGGCTAAATAGATGAAAAGAGGTACATGTTATGTAAAAGACAGATAAAAAATGGATGGATCGAAAGACACAGGGTTGGTAACAAGTGTAAGGGGCACAGAATTGAAGCAAACAAGGACAAGCGGTGATAGATTCTGTATATGGTTGATACACCATCGGCTCAGAAAAATATATATGATATAAATAGAAAAATATATGTAATAGATACAAATTAGATGTGCAGTGAGAGAAAATGAACGGGGTCAGTGATATGATACGATGCATGACTGGTTAGCAGGCCACACAATAATGTGGGACCGAACGGGGCTCGATAGAATCGTCTCAACTGATCTGTAAGGAAAAAGATGAAAATTTTGAGGAAGTTAGATATCATAAGAGGAGTTGGAGTGAAAAGATAACTGGTAGCTAATGATATCGCAAAAACCTGGATGGTTGTTCAATTACAGGATACCTTAAAGGAATAGATGGAAAGACAGCATTGGAATGGGTTATAGGCGGAATGCACTTACAGATAATAAGATAATAGGATAGCACAGGGTAAAAATTCACGGGAGATGAAGACACATTTATGGGTTAGAGGAAATCTGTCTGATATATATAGAATTGAAGTAGTATGGGAAAGAAGCTGAATAGATGATTGTGCTAGATGGTCCAAGGCTACAGAATAGCTTATATAATAAATGAGTCTTAAATGCAAGCTAGAATTCAGACTACCTGCAGTTTATAGATTTAATAGCAGTGAGATAGAAAATGGTAACTGAGGGGAGATGCATGTTCCAATCATAGTCTATGTGCTAAAGTATATGAAGGTTGATTGAATAAGAATGCTCCAGGTTACTGCTACATACCTTCAGTATAAAAAAGATTATGAGTAGATGAAAACTGAGAATATGGGCAGTTAGACACAAGCTAAATAGATGGTAGGGTGAGTGAGTACAGAGATGGATGAGAGTTTACAAACCTTGTACAACATAAACACAGGTTAAATTTACTCTACTAGATAGCATGTAGACACTTAGAAGAGTAACACAATTTGCTTATCCATGAAATAAAAGAGATCTGAAGGGCCAAGACTAGATTGATACTCAATTACAAGTGTAAATTGGCCTTAGAATAGCAGGTGTATTGTATACTATGTTAATAGAAATTAAAACGGCCATGGTGATTTGAGGCCAGCCATGTCTACACAGTGTTGTCCAGGACAAACAAGTTTAACATAAGGAACCCCTGTCATAACATGCACACATCACTGAAAAACAAAGAAAGAATCCACGGATACATAGATGATAAGCTTGTGAGATAGGATAATAAATGCTGAAAGGTAAATTTATGTAAGTTGTGGATGGGACAGATTGTTGCAAGAAATGAGTGAAGTGCTACGAGTTTGATAATTGTTAGAATGTAGATACTTCTTTTAGCTAATTTATAGTTATATGCATGATTAATATACACATAGTTGATAAAACATACAGCAAGATTACATGTAGACAAATGATAGAGTCAAAAATGTTTGAGAGCAAATAGACAATTAGACAATAGAAGATAGAAAATTAAAGCTAGTGATAGAGTAGATGTTAGGCTATAGATAAAGAGATATAGAAAATAAATGATTGCATAATGGAAAGATGCACAGCAGATAGTAGGGAGACTTCTAGAACAAGGACAAGAAGTTGGCACTCACGTGTTTATTTTGATAATCACTGGGTACTGCGTTTAATTTTGACTTCATTAATTTTATATTTTAATATATTATCTAATTTTCTGTTAGGGATTAGGTAATATCAAATTGTACAATGAGAACACACATTTTTACGTGATAAGAACAACCAAGGACAGAGAATTTTAGCTAAAGCTCTTGGTTATACTAGGCCTAATCAGGTTAAATATCTCATGTTATCTACTTCATATGTTAATTCTTTTCTCATTGTCTGACCTATTAAAGACAGTGTTGACAGAGGATATATGTGAACTATTGAGTCTCCTTACTCCACATGTCAAATGCTAGCATGTGTGCCTTCAATGTTCCTGTTTTAAAATAGTTATTTCTTATTCCATATTTGTGTGTGTGTTTGTGTATGTGTGTGTGTGTGTGTTCACGAATGTCACCCCCATGCAGGATAGAGACAAAGTGTTCAGGAATCTGGCCTCTTTTTAACTATGTGGGTGCTCAAATTGGGATCACAATCTTAGATGAACTGATAGAGGAATTTATTTGTCAAAAATTTGAACAATCAAGAAAATAATCCAACAGACACCGGTTCCATTTTTACTTACATAAATGAAAATACAAAGATATGGAACCAACAAGTTGCTCATCTAAGATTCATTCAAATTCCTTAGTGGATCATTCAATTGCATGTATTTTACATATGAAAAAACATTTCAGGATTGAATTACTTGCCACCCTCATACATCTCTTTGATGTATACAGAATACCTGTTTTCATAGAGCAAGAGGGATCTGGAAATCTGAAACCTGAGAATTCAATTTTATCCATCAGTGTCCCACAAATAAATAACCTGTAAGGCCTCTGAATTCCAGGTCATATTAGAAATTATAGTGCAGGTTGGAGGTTAAAAAAAAAATCTAAGGTCCAGGTGCAGTGGTACACACCTTTAATCAAAAACATTGAAGGAACTGTGAGTTTTTATAAGGCAGTACCTATATTTGAGAGTGATGCTTGCGAGTTTGTGGAGGGAGAACTCAGGTAAAGACCACATGTGCCTGAGAATGAGAAGGATGCAGGTGGTCATGAAAGATTGCTGGAAAAGAGACTAGAAGAGGAGAGAAAGAGAGAGAGAGAGAGAGAGAGAGAGAGAGAGACAGAGAGAGACAAGAGAGACAGAGAGAGACAGAGACTGAGAGAGAAACAGAGACATACATAGAGAGAGAGAAAGAGAGACAGAGAGACAGAGAGAAGCCAGATTGGATAACTCAGTTTAAAAGAAGATTCAAGCCAACACACCTGGGTAAAAGCAGACAGAAGAGAAGTCAAAAAGCACAGGTAAGTAAGAAATTATTAAGCAGTAAGTGTCTGATGCTGAAAACATTATATACCTACATTGGAACTATCTTGGACCTACAGGTGCTTTTCTATCTGACTCAGCATTTGTTGTTTTGCTTTCTCTCCGATCATATAGCATCAGACCTATATGTTTTGTAATAAACAATCAAAACACATCCCAAAGGAAGGTGTGAACATTTCTTATGTATTATGTATCCCCTTTGAATATTCAAAGTCAATTTACTATCATTTAATTAATATGTTGTTGTTTGTCCATATGAAGACAAAATTGATAAAAACAATTTTACAAACACAGAACATAGGCTATGACTCTAAGAACTATAAATGTTATGAAAGAAATTAGAGTGAACTCCAATTTCCTACAGAAACCAGGGTAGTTCAGCAGTTATCAAAGTCACACATGCATGCACCATACTTTTTCTAGCCTCAACACCATACCTCTCTCTTGAAAAATACATTGTGTTAGATGGTAAGTCTTCCAGTCAGTTTGGAGTGCATGACAACACTTCCTTTATCTCACTGTGGTATAAAACATATGGACTGCGGCCTACCAGAATACTTTTGGTTATTTCCATTTTTTTCTTCCAATAAAAATTAAATTACTTTCCAAAGGATATGTGCTGGTTTCTACTGGAGACATTCATTCCTCTGGTGCGTCCAATTCCTACCCCACTGCTTAATCAAAGGAAATATTTATCTTGGATAGAAAACCAAAAAGATATATATTTATGTTGTTAAAATGCTGGGCATATGGTCTCCAAATAATGGTCAGCGTGTGTAGACTAAGTGAATTCTCCAGGTAGTGTGGTAGACACTCTCTTTTAAGGTAAGATGAGGATAACACAGCAACAAAGACAATCCAACCAACCAAATGTCTGTAGGTGGGAAAATGGTGCTAATGTTTACAGAAACAAAGGGCTGTATCAGGTACTTTTCTCTGAAAGTGTAAAAAACAGGCTAATGGGCAAGAACTGATACTACCTGAATTGTTTTTCTCTAGAACACTGGTTCCCCATTAGGACATGAGGGTGAGTCAGCTCTGTGAATAGTATTCCTAGAATCTCATAGTCAACATCACACACATGAAACTTGTAGTACAGTATAGTGTTTATTAATTTAAGTTGTGCCCTCTTTTATCAGATATTACTTCACACATTGGATGCTTAAAACATAGGTCACAAAATGACATAGGATCACACAGAAATGTAAGAATAACTCAAAATTATGTCCTGAAATTTAGGAGAGAGCTCATGACGGATCAAAATTTATTCATTGCAAACTCTCTCTTTTCTTCTTTTGCCATAAAAAAATAGCACAAACAATTATGCCCATTGATGGCAGCTTGTCCTTGCATACTCACAGGTATATTGCGAGTACCTGAAGTAGTGTGGGATAAATAATTAGAAAGGAATAGTGGTTATCTCACACTAATGTGGATGGAACAGTTTGCCTTTGCAGTATATATCCAATGGATTCATTGTGCTTAAAAATAACTACAAACTAAACTTTAGAAAAGAAAATAACCCAACCTCCCTCTCCCAAGAGGGGACACTTTTTGTCCCTTCTCCACTTAGACCATTGAGGTCCATCTTCTGCTTAATTTTCCTCTTATTGGTGAAGAGATACGATGCTCTGTGCAATCAGAAAATATGCAGGATTTTCTTGACCAGGCTGCGAAGGATGTTGTCTGTTTCCACTCAGGTAACCATTAGAGGCATGCTGAAAAGAAAAAAGAAGGAAGAAGTGTGGTAAACAGAAATATTGGGTTGATAGTAGTTTCCATTTATTTTAAGCCAATGAGCCATTTTCAAGCATTAACACATTATTGTTTTACTAGGTACTAGCACAAAGAGAGAGAGAGAGGGAGGGAGAGAGAGAGAGAGAGAGAGAGAGAGAGAGAGAGAGAGAGAGAGAGAGAGAGAGAGAGAGAGAGAGAGAGAGAGAGAGAGAGAGAAATAGAGAGAGAGAGAGAGAGATGAATAGAGAGCCAGATAGAGATAGAAACACAGAGATAGAGAATGGGAGGAAATAAAAAAAATTTTTTAGGTAAGATTAATGAAGGATTCCTCTTTTTAGATGTGTCTTGGCTTAACGACAGTTTGAGAATACAAAACAATTCTTAACTCTGCAGCATCTGTTTCTTTACCTCCTCTACAGAATTTTGTGAAGTCGGGACTAACTAAAATCTCACCATCTCTTTTGGATTTACATCATATCTATGTATATACAGTGGAA
Organism: Acomys russatus; assembly: GCF_903995435.1. Classification (NCBI taxonomy): domain Eukaryota; kingdom Metazoa; phylum Chordata; class Mammalia; order Rodentia; family Muridae; genus Acomys; species Acomys russatus. Next base: position 76,830 of record NW_026131952.1, read on the forward strand.
GTAAATAATTCATCTCCCACTAGGAAGTCGAGGGGGATAAGCAAATGTTTATTGTTAAAGATTTCTTTTGTTGAACTTCTTCCACTCTTTTATGCAGTGATACAGGACCCGGTCAGTGAACCCAAATGGGGTGAATGAAAAAGATAAATGCAGCAGGATTTGGGCTTCAACACACTGACGATTATCAGGCCAGGACTGAGTAGAATGTAATGAGCCGATTCAGAATCATATGGGCTCAGGTTGAAATCTCTTACTCTTCTACTCTCCTTTTCTC